>NC_088858.1:27920823-28143323 GCF_963853765.1 Magallana gigas | reverse complement strand
GGACCAATACTGGGGCCCCAAGATGGGGTCAAAGTTTATTATTGAAATATAAAGGTAACGTTAAAATATCTTCTTCTCGAGAACTACAATGCCTCAGTTTGTGAGATTACTATCATGCATACAACCTTGGATAATGAAGGTTCGACAGTTTTAAAATAGTGACCCCTGGACTGATACTAGGGACCCAAGATGGGTTTAAAGTTAAATGTAGAAGTACCGGTATATATGGAAAATGTTTAAAAATCTTCTTTTCGAGAACTACAATGCATCAATTTGTCAGATAACTACGTAAGCACCCTCAAATAGTGTAGATTCGAAATTATAAAAGCTGTGACCTCAATCTAATACTGGGGCCCCAAGAGGTGTTCAAAGTTTAGCATAGAAATATATAGGGAAAATGCTGAAAAATCTTTTTCTAGGGAACTATAATGCTTCATCTTGTGAGATAGCTATGCAAGCATCCTTAAATAATGTAGATTCCAAATAATTAAAACTTTAGCCTTGGACTAATACTGTGGCCCCAAGAGGGGTTCAAAGTTTAACATAGAAAGATATATTGAAAATGTTTTTAAAAAGTTTTTTCTCGAGAACTATAATGCTACAGTTTGTGAGATTATTATGCAAGGATCCTCAAATTGTGTAAACTCTAATGTAGTGGAACCAAGAGTTATCTTTCTTGATGTTCTGTACAGTCTGAGAGTTATTTCTCTTGAAGTGGAACTCTGCTACGTTCAGTTTTTCAGGTTGTGTACGTGCGGTCCTACCGCAGTGCTACACATTTTCATTCCTATGTTACTGTTTATGTTGTTCAAGCTAACCATAAACCTCGGACCATAACTGGGTCCCCAGAAAGGGGTTCAATGTTTAAAATAGAAAAAGCATATGCTACGAAATGTAATGTTACAAGGAACTGCTGTTCAGGTGAGCGATGTGGCCCATGGGCCTCTTGTTATAACTTTACTCACTTGATTGATGAATACTGTTGTCACATGAAAGGTTAAAGAGCTATAATAATCAATGTATTGACACGCATATCACTCTATTTTACGAAGGCCCACCCATTATTATTAATCTTTATTAAAAACAAAAACAAATGGCTACAAACCAGGATGACTTTCCGCTGTAATATTTTCTTATGAATAGTGATAATGCCTTTATCCCCGTAACAAACTGTGTCAGAATAATGGAAACTGTGTGAACAGTGTCTTTTTATTTACTTGTGTCTGAAAAACTATCAAAATTGATAAAGAATTCATCCATTAATTTTTTTGTACTATTTTTTTGTATTAATCAACCAAAATTTCAGCGTCAATCGTAGAATTATAAGTATAATACAGAGCTCACGATTCTGCTAGGTTTGAGTCATATTTTGTTCACATGAGTTTATTACATTTAGCTTAAGATTTTTAACTTGGTATGTCCTATTCAGCATTTAAAATGTAAAAAATGTGTACAAAATGTGTACAATCATAGAATTGTGAGCAAAGCTCTGTATCTTACTTATACGTGTAATTCGAAGCTTAACACTCAAATATAGTTAGTAAATAGAAATTGTAAACAATTGAACAGAAGAAACATGCACGAAAACAAAGAGCACGATTTATTTTTCCAAATGAATTAAATATATACCTACATATTTCTTTCAGCAAAATTTAACTCTGTTTGTTTAAAATGAATAAACTCGAGAAAATGCCGAGCATCTCAACAAAACACTTTGCATTAATCAACCATTACGCAAAAGATCATACCGAATTACCAATAGAATGAATTGTATTTTAGTACTTTATTAATACCAGATTATTTTGCGCAGGTAAACAGTCGTCTGTCTGATTTACTGATGTCTATGTTTGATTTGATACGTAAAATTTCAAAATACAGGCGATAGTTCCCCATATTACAAAAAGCATAAAAAATGTAAATGAAATGAAAATCAAAACAAGCTAACATAACACCACCGTCAAATGTAAAAACTGTCAACGCATTGAAATATTTAACCTCAATTTTCTTCACAAAATCTGTACCAATGTATCTTAAATGTTTCAAAGATTCCCTTTGCACGCAAACTGTTATCCAGCAAACATTCATCTTTGTCAGATCGACCCGTTTATCATACGTCCAACATGGCTGCTTTAAACATAGAACCTCGTTTTAGAAGTATGGAATACCAAACCCAAAGTAATAAACTAAATAAAACACGCCTTTCCTTTATTATTATTTTCGTAACAACTCAGATTTGAGAAAGAATTAGCCCATAATTTTTGCAATTTATATTTTCCTTGCCATAAGGATTATTTATGCTAAATTACGTTGAATTTGACTCGGTAGTTTTTGAGAAGTTTTTAAAAAATGCACCCCCATTTTCTACAGTTTCGTAGTTTTCTCCGCTTTGATTAAAGATCAGTTTTTAACTGGGTTTTCCAACGGAAAAATCCGGTTATTAAAATGGTGAAAATGGCGGGCGGGCGGATTGGCGGGCGGGCGGCTGCCAAAAGGGTACCCTCATTGTACGGATAACTCCTCCTACAGTTTTCAAGATAGGAAGTTGTTCTTTTGCAGATCAATTGTACATATATCAGAGGTGTGCATATTGCTATCATTTTGATTTCCGATAATTTATCGAAAAAATACCAGCTTTTGAACTTAGTCATTTTTTGGCAAAATGTTGCATATAGGGTACCCTCATTGTACGGATAACTCCTCCTACAGTTCTCAAGATAGGAAGTTGTTCTTTTGCAGATCAATTGTACATATATCAGAGGTGTGCATATTGCTAGGATTTTGATTTCCGATAATTTATGAAAAAAAATACCAGCTTTTGAACTTAGTCATTTTTTGGCAAATATTGCATATAGGGTACCCTCACTGTACGGATAACTCCTCCTACAGTTCTCAAGATAGGAAGTTGTTCTTTTGCAGATCAATTGTACGTATATCGGAGGTGTGCATATTGCTAGGATTTTGATTTCCAATAATTTATGAAAAAAATACCAGCTTTTGAACTTAGTCATTTTTTGGCAAAATATTGCATATAGGGTACCCTCATTGTACGGATAACTCCTCCTACAGTTCTCAAGATAGGAAGTTGTTCTTTTGCAGATCAATTGTACATATATCAGAGGTGTGAATATTGCTAGGATTTTGATTTCCGATAATTTATGAAAAAAATACTAGCTTTTGAACTTAGTCATTTTTTGGCAAAGTGTTGTATATAACATGTAGGGTACTCCATTTCACTGGATAAGGGTTGACATGGATTATGGATACAGTTTACAGAAAAGAAAACCCGGTTTGCTGTCATATTGACAGCTTTTCACTTGTTCATTTCTGCAATTATATTTGCCTTCCCATAAGGATGCTTTGTGCCAAATTTGTTTGAAATTGGCCATGCGGTTTTGGAGAAGAAGTTCAAAATGTAAGAAGTTTACAGACAGGCAAACGACGGACAAAATGTGATCAGAATAGCTCACTTGAGCTCTCAGCTCAGGTGAGCTAAAAATATTTTAACCGGGTTTTCCGAAGGAAAAATCCGGTTATTAAAATGGTGAAAATGGCGGTCGGGTGGGCGGATGGGTGGGCGGACGGCTGCCAAAAGGGTACCCTCATTGTATGGATAATTCCTACTACAGTTTTCAAGATAGGAAGTTGTTCTTTTGAAGATCAATTGTACATTAATCAGAGGTGTGAAAATTGCTAGGATTTTGATTTCTGATAATTTATGAAAAAAACCCAGCTTTTGAACTTAGTCATTTTTTGGCAACATATTGCATATAGGGTACCCTCATTGTACGGATAACTCCTCCTACAGTTCTCAAGATAGGAAGTTGTTCTTTTGCAGATCAATTGTACATATATCAGAGGTGTGAATATTGCTAGGATTTTGATTTCCGATAATTTATGAAAAAAATTCTAGCTTTCGAACTTAGTCATTTTTTGGCAAAATATTGCATATAGGGTCTCCTCATTGTACGGATAACTCCTCCTACAGTTTTCAAGATAAAAAGTTGTTCTTTTGCAGATCAATTGTACATATAACAGAGGTGTGCTTATTGCTAGGATTTCGATTTCCGATAATTATTTTAAAAAAATACAGCTTTTGAACTTAGTCATTTTTTGGCAAAATATTACTTATAGGATACCCTCATTGTACGGATAACTCCTCCTACAGTTTTCAAGATAGGAAGTTGTTCATTTGCAGATCACTTGTACATATATCAGAGGTGTGCATATTGCTAGGATTTTGATTTCCGATAATTTATGAAAAAAATACCAGCTTTTGAACTAAGTCATTTTTTGGCAAAATATTGCATATAGGGTACCCTCATTGTACGGATAAATCCTCCTACAGTTTTGAAGATAGGAAGTTGTTCTTTTGCAGATCACTTGTACATATATCAGAGGTGTGCATATTGCTAGGATTTTGATTTCTGATAATTTATGAAAAAAATACCAGCTTTTGAACTTAGTCATTTTTTGGCAACATATTGCATATAGGGTACCCTCATTGTACGGATAACTCCTCCTACAGTTTTCAAGATAGGAAGTTATTCTTTTGCAGATCACTTGTACATATATCAGAGGTGACCATATTGCTAGGATTTTGATTTCTGATTATTTATGAAAAAAATACCAGCTTTTGAACTTAGTCATTTTTTGGCAAAATGTTGCATATAGGGTACACCATTTCACTGGATGTGGGTTGACATGCATTATGGATACAGTTCACATAAAAGAAAACCAGGTTTGCTGTCACATTGACAGCTTTTCACTTGTTTTGTATTAGCACGCTTTTTCTTTCAGACAAGGAAATTACAGAAGATAAAGATTTCAACACACCTAAACAAACAAATGACCTTAACATTAATACTTGTGTATCAACAGACGAGACTGACTTCAGTGTTAGTGAGACCCAAGATGATAGCAAGATCAAAGTTAAAAACATTCAGAAGTGGCGTGAAGGAATAGAAATCAAAACAGTATTATCCGACAGAGAAAACTGTGAGGGACCTAGTTTTGGTCAAGTGATAGACATGGTATCTAAAGGTATACCACTGCCAGGATTGACTGATCTAGAGATCAAACCTTTAGATATGGAACCAACAATGACCAAGATGGAACGAAAGGCCAAACCTTGGGAGCAAGGATGAAGTCAACATTTACTTCTACAGAGATTTTAATGTACCAATAATGTTGTTTTATATGTTCTGTGGTACAAAAAAAAAGATTATTCATTGGTTTTAGCTAATACTGTACTTCATCCTATGAATAAAATCAGAAAAGTAAGACACATTGCTGTTGAACTTTTATTGCGAGGTTAAATAGTCAATAGAGTTAAAAATGTCAGTAATAAAACAATGTCCTGTTAATTTTGACAGTGAACAGTTTCTTATAACCCCCCCACCCCCAGAAACAAAAAAAAAATAAAACAAAAACAAGAGGCCCATGGGCCACATCACTCACCTGAGGAACAATATGTATGATAAAATCAGCTTAAAGGAATCATAATACAAACTATCTAGACAATGTTTTACAATACATGTAGATCCTGTATAAATGAAAATCCATTTTCCTCCTTGGATATTCTTATTCTTATTATCATTAGTCCCTTTTCTAACAGCATAATTTTATAGTCATAACACATGTTGGACATGGCAGTTCTCAAAAAAGATACTACACAATTGTTTATGCATATGGGATATAAACCTACATCAAACTCTGAACCCCTTGTGATGCCCAAGGGGCCAAAGTCTACACAATTTAAAAGAATCACCCGGCTGATAAGTTTTTAAAAGATTAACTACATAATCCTATGTAAAAATTCAACCCCCATTGTGGCCCCACCGGAAGCCCCCGGGATCATGATTTTCACATCTTAAAATCACAATCTTCACTATCTGAGGATGCTTCCACACAAGTTTCAGCTTTCCTGGCTAACTAGTCTTTGAGAAAAAGATTTTTAAAGATTTACTGTATATATACCTATGTAAAACTTTGACCTCCCCCCCCCCCATTGTGGCCCCACACTACCCCTAGTGGCCATGGTTTTCACAACTTTGAATCTACACTATCTGAGGATGCTTCCACACAAGTTTCAGCATTTCCTGGCGAATAAGTTTCTGAGAAGAAGATTTTTAAAGATTTACTCTATACATTGTATATTCCTACGTAAAACTTTGACCCCCCCCCCAATTGCGGCCCCACCTTACACCTGTTTGTAATGATTTTCACACAATTTTTAATCTACATTACTTGAGGATGCTTTCACACAAGTGTCAGCTTTCCTGACTGATTAGTTTCTGAGAAGAAGATTTTTTAAGATTTACTCTATATATTCCTATCTAAAACTTTGACCCCCTTCCCATTGTGGCCCAATCCTACCCTTGGGGATCATGATTTTCACAACTTATACTCCTCACTACCTGAGGTTGCTTCCACGCAATTTTCAGTTTTTCTGGCTGATAAGTTTCAGTAAAGATTTTTTAAAGATTTACTAGTTCTCTATATATTCCTACATGTACGTAAAAATTTGACCCCAATTGTGGCCCCACCTATCCCCGGGGGATCATGATTTGAACAAACTTGAATCTACGCTTCCTGAGTATGCTTCCATACGAGTTTCAGCTTTTCTGGTCAAATGGTTTTTGAGAAGATTTTTGAAAAATACCAACAAGTTTTCAATGATTTTTAATTATTTCCCCTTTAAAGAAGCATGGCCTTTTATTTGTACCATCTTTAATCCCCTGAAATGGGCCCAGTGGTTCTGGAGAACAAGTCGAAAATGTAAAAAGTTTACGGACAGACAGACGAACGCCGGACAAGAACTCACTTGAGCTTTCAGCTCAGGTGAGCTAAAAACCATCATTTGTCATTTGTTGATGGTAAACAAGTTTGAGTCATCAGACTTTAATATAGCGACTGTGATTCCTAGACTAAGCGTCAGAGAAATTTAGTGCCACCAGTGATTTTGATCAGCGTGAGCATATAGCATGTTAACAGTGTTTATTATCCCCTTGCGCAACTTGTTGCGAAGGGGATATAGCATCGCTACCGTGCGTGTGTGTGTTCGTATGTGTGTATGTATGTATGTGTGTGTGTGTGCACTCCATTTCAATTTTCTAGTAAATTAATAAAAAACCTTCCAATAGTACCTACAGTTTTCAAGATAGGAAGTTGTTCTTTTGCAGATCAATTGTACATATATCAGAGGTGTGCATATTGCTAGGATTTTGTTTTCCGATAATTTATTTTTAAAAAATACAGCTTTTGAACTTAGTCATTTTTTGGCAAAATATTACTTATAGGATACCCTCATTGTACGGATAACTCCTCCTACAGTTTTCAAGATAGGAAGTTGTTCATTTGCAGATCACTTGTACATATATCAGAGGTGTGCATATTGCTAGGATTTTGATTTCCGATGATTTATCGGAACAATACCAGCTTTTGAACTTAGTCATTTTTTGGCAAAATGTTGCATATAGGGTACTCCATTTCACTGGATACGGGGTTGACATGGATTATGGATACAGTTTACATAAAAGAAAACCCGGTTTTCTGTCACATTGACAGCATCTCACTTGTTTGATTTAGATCTAGTACAGGTAAATAAAATGTAGTTTTTGCAGTAATGGAGGGTTAGTAGTATGTGGTCTTCTCATTAACATAACTATATATTGCTAAATAATGCATCCCTACACACAATAACTCATGTCGCGAGGGGATGCTCCGCTTAGCGGTGCCCTTGTTTATTATACAACAGTAAGTTCATTTGTTAGGATTTTCTATAAAAACGCACAGGGGTAAAGTTTTATTTTACATCAGCCAATCAAATCAAGAAATCAGCCAATCGTGTATTGTCAGCGTGGATGATCACCACGCTTGATCACATTTCCTCCTCGAGGCACTAAAATGAAGTGAAAAGAGGAGAATTTTAGCCAGTTTTGGAAGGTGTTAAAGTTAGGTACATGTACTAATAAGCAATTGATCCATCCATTATTATTTAATTTGCAGAACTATGGAATAACACACCTGGAAAAAGTCACTTAGATTAACAGGACATTATTTGTGATAAAAGATATAATGATAAATAAAGTGTACATATGTCAAATAAGCGAAAAGTTTGCAGTTTGGGGATGAAAAATAAATTATATCTAAAATAATTTTTTCAGTAAGTACCAACAAAAGCCCCTGCGGGATTCGAACTCGGGATGTACACAAGTCCGACACTTTATTCACTCGGCTATGGAGTAAGTTATATGTTGCAGTCGATAAAATCCTTTAAAGGGGCATGGTCGCGATTTTGGTCAAAAATTATTTTTTCGATTTTAATGTTTACAATGCTTCAGTAAGGCATTTTTAATAGGCAACCAAAATGTGAGTGTCATTTGATGAGCTATAAGCGAGTTACAGAGCTTACAATTCTTCTCAATGTAAACAAAGCGTTTGTTTACATTTCGAATGTTGAGGTGAAAATTCCAGTTTAAGACCTAAAATAAATGTGTTAATCGTTAGGAACTGTTTATTTATGCTTAGAATGAATAATAAGATAGACAAACCAGCTTTAAAACGATTTTTAGCTCACCGAGACGAAGTCAGGGGGAGCTTATGCTATACCCTCGGCGTCGGCGTCGGCGTCCGGACCTGGTTAAAGTTTTTGTTGCATGTCCTGTATCTAAGCTATTACTTGTCCTATCTTCACCAAACTTGCATGGATGATGCATCTGGACCTACTTATGGACTTGAAAGACTAGGATGCTGAATCTGAGTCCTAAATTTCAGATGCTGGAGGAGGTTAAGGTTGTTGGACCAGGTTAAAGTTTTTGTTGCAGGTGCCCTTTGATAGCAATATCTAAGTTACTGCAGGTCCGTACTTCACCAAACATGCATGGATGGTGTGTCTTATGATACTGATGCACCAGACAGGCTTGAGTGCTGAATCTGAGCTATAGGTTTCGGATGCTGGAGGAGGTTAAGGTTTTTGGAGCAGGTTAAAGTTTTTGTTGCAGGTACCCTTTGATAGCAATATCTAAGTTACTGCTGGTCCGTACTTCACCAAACTTGCATGGATGGTGTGTCTTATGATACTGATGCACCAGGCAGGCTTGGGTGCTGAATCTGAGCTATAGGTTACAGATGCTGAAGGAGGTTAAGGTTTTTAGAGCTGGTTAAAGTTTTTGTTGCAGGTGCCCTCTGATGATGATATCTTAGTTACTACTGGTCCTAACTTCACCAGACTGCTATGGATGGTGCGTCTTATGATACTGATGCACCAGACAGGCTTGAATGCTGAATCTGAGCCATAGGTTTCGGATGCTGGAGGAGGTTAAGGTTTTTAGAGCTGGTTAAAGTTTTTGAAACAGGTGCCCTCTGATGATTATATCTTAGTTATTGCTTGTCCTAACTTCACCAGACTTCAATGGATGGTGCGTCTTATGATACTGATGCACCAGACAGGCTTGAATGCTGAATCTGAGCCATAGGTTTCGGATGCTGGAGGAGGTTAAGGTTTTTAGAGCTGGTTAAAGTTTTTGAAACAGGTGCCCTCTGATGATTATATCTTAGTTATTGCTTGTCCTAACTTCACCAGACTTCAATGGATGGTGCGTCTTATGATACTGATGCACCTGACAGGCTTGAATGCTGAGTCTGAGCCATAGGTTTCAGATGCTGGATATGGTTAAGTTTTTTGGAACAGGTCACATGTTTAATAGATGATAGTACTATTTCAACTTGCATAGTTGACTAAACTGTAATATGAATGAATCACAGAGGAAGCTTCGGATGCAGAGCTTGATCTCCATTATCAAGGATGCTAAAAAATATATCTTAGTTATTACAGGTCCTAACTTCACCAAACTTGAATGGATGGTGTGTCTTATGATACAGATGCACCTGACAGGCATGGATGTTGAATCTAAGCCATAGGTTGCGGATGCTGGAGCAGGTTAAGTTTTAATTGCTAGTGCCCTCTGATGATGATATCTTAGTTATTACTGGTCTGAACTTCACCAAACTTGCATGGAGATGCGTCTTATGTATACTGATGCACCTGACAGGCTTGAATGCTGAATCTGAGTTAAAGGTTTCGGATGCTGGATGAGGTTTAGATTTTTTTGAACACGTCACATGTTTTATAGATGATAGCTTGCATAGTTGATTTAACTATATTATAAATGAAACGCAGAGGTTGCTTCAGATGCAGAGCCTGATCTCCATTATCAAGGATGCTAAAGAAATCTCCTACCTCACTTAAACCTGCTTGATAGAAAGATGAGGTTTTTGTTAAATGATATAACATGATACCTATGATAAAGTATTGTATGATATGAAACACTTTTGTTTAATATGATACAATATAATATCATATGTTATATTGTAAAAACTTATATAATGCGATATGATATTGTATCAATTTTTTTGATATTTTATGATATGATATTGTATCATGATACTGTTTTGTATAGTATTGTATATTATGATACAATATTATATTGTATCATACGATATTGTATAATATGATATTGGATTCTGTAATTTACAATTATATCACACGAAACTGTATTATATCATATTGTAATATTATATATTATCGTATCATACGATATTGTATAATATGATATTGGTTTATATGATATATTATTGTATCATATGATACAATATGTATGTATGATATTGTATTATATAATATTGTATTATATAATATTTTACTTTATCACATAATATTGTATCATTTGATATGATACAATGTTATATCAAATTATATTGTATCATATAATACAATATCATATTATGTATCAAATATTATACATATTATATAAATATCATACAATACAATATATCATACTATATTATACAATATAATATGATATGTTTCAATGTTATGATGTATTATGTAATATGATATTGTATCATATATTACAATATTGTATTATATATAATAATATTGTATTATGTGATCAAATACAATAAGGTTTAACACAATACAATGTCATTTCATATTTACAATATCATCTTTGTTTATTGCAGTATTTTATTGTATTATATGATATATATTGTTAGTATGATAGGATGCAATATTTAATTTTATATTATTATATTGATTAATATATGAACATATGATTATCATACAATTTTTTAACAGATGATATATGATTTTGTGTCAAAACAGAATCCATGAATATCCAAGATCATAAAGTATGATTTTCATACAATATGATAAAGGTGGTCTCATAGGGGTGATGCCTCGTCTCGGTGAGCTTTGTAATCTGTGATTACCTATGTTTTACTGGTATATTGAACACATGTAAACAAAAACAGGGCACGAGCCTTGTTTACATGACGAAGAATTGTGAGCCCTGTATCTTGCTTAAAACTCAACGACTGGCACCCAAATTTCATTTGATCATTAGAAATGTATTCTTAAAGCATTGCAAATAATAAAAACAGAAAAATAAAATTTGACCAAAATCGTGACCATGCCCCTTTAAATAAAACGAAAAGTCCTTTCGATCAGCGGTCAGCCATTTTGTGATGATGTGTTATTCAACCTTAAGGATTGTATAAACAAACAGAATCAACCGTCCGAAATTACAGAATGGCTAATATTCAGTGGTAAAAAGTTGACTGAAGTAATTACTTTGAGGCATTAGAAAAAAAATGAATACATATGGAAAACCATTGGGGTTTGCCATATTTTCTCGTTTTAAGACGGGGTCACGTGACCCCTTCTATTGGTTTACTGTCAGTCGAAGTCTCAAACCGGAAGGCACGCGTAGAACACATGAATTTAGTCTACGCGTAAGAAAATAGTGCATAAAGTTTTCATGCATATCAGTAAATATATATTATAAAAACACGCATTAAATCTTTTTAAGTCCTCTGTGTATAAACTAAATTCTATTTCGAAAATAAACAAATTATTTTATAAATCAAAATATTCTTGCTCGGGTTCAAATGTGGAATGAGTTACGTAACTGAATGCACAACGCCGTTGACGTTTCAGTTGGTGTTCGAGCTCATTAATCAATAGAAGAGGTTGAAGGTTGAATCGAATATAATGTTTCCAAACGCTATGTACCTTTTTTGAAAAGTTGTTAATTTCATTTTGACAATCTTTCACCTGAATACTACCGAACTTCATGCGCAAGCCGAAGTTAAAATTAGGACGGATTATACACAGATGTCTTACATATTAAATAGGTGTTTCATTGGCTTCCAGTCTACTTGCGGTATGCCTGCTGTTCGTCTTTGCCTTCTCGTTCATTGACTCTTTAATTAATTAAACTGAATTAAAATTTTGAACAATGCATTGTAAGCTAAATCTATATAGATTATACAGTTTGGGTGACCAATAGATCAAATAATATATACAATCTTATCGATTAAAGAACCAAGTTAAATGTTAATGTTCATGTTGTCCGGCTTGGGGTGAATTACATTGCAAAGTAATGCATTACATTATCATTTCTTCATGAATTAGGGCATATTAAATTACTATTACCGTTACTTAATTTTCTTGAAGTAATGCATTATATTACCATCACATGAGTAAAGTAATGGATTACCATTACCATTACTTTGTGAAAAGTCAATAAATTAAAAAAAAAAAGTAATTTAAAAGCTAAATAAAGAGTTAAACTTTTTGTAGATGTTTTATAGATAAAACATGCTTAAACACTTTTACAGGTTCATGTTCACTATCAGGTTCAAATCTAATGATTTATACATGATTGCTGTTGCACTTGTAGTTCTCAAAGTAAGGTTGGTCCCGTAACATTTACACGCTTATTGCGGAGTTGCCAATCTCTGTTATTTATGTCTCTGATTTTCGGAGTATGATTTTTAATGATCGTAATTCGTGTAGGTGATGCACGAGTTTGCACAAAAAAGTAGTAATTGGCGAACGGATTTATTTTTACCTATAAATTTTGCATGAATCGCTGCAAGAAAATTGTGTCAGATTAGTCGGTCTAAAAAAATCAAAATGACGACCGTGACAAACCTTTTTATTGTTAGAGTATTTGGAATCTTATTGTAAAAAGAAATATTTCTAACGTCTGGTGCCTGTGTTTGTTATCGGTATACAAATATTAACTTTGTTTATTAATTCAGCAGTTTGAGAGTTTTCGGGGTTTTCATAAACCTTGTATAACGGATACCGTCCGACTTGTGAATTTTCTCTTGGGTCACAAAATTGAATAAATCTAATGATTTAAATTATCTACCTTGATATGGTTGTTTTGATTTCCCCGGTTAGTGGTAGTTTTAAAAAATTTCCTTGGGGTCTTATTTTACATACCGTTGTGTCAATTTTCTACAATTATGAAGGCTGGGATTGAGTAAAATTTAGACAAAGTATCAGACAATTGCAAAAAAGCCAATTTTACATACTAGATTGAAACAAATAATTCAAACTCATAATTTTTGGAAGCATATTCGAGAAAATCAAGGACAATTACAAATTCAAACTTTCAAGACCCCGTTTTTCAGTACTTTCAGTACTTTGATTACAGTATACGTTCTGAAGAAAATTGTTTTTTGCTTAGCTCGATATGACCTTGATCCATGACCTACAAACTTTATTCACAGTCACTGCACATCCTTTGACCAAAGGCACTCTAGCTGTAGGTGAAGTATGAGCCAGATTGAGCGAAGGGGAGAGAAGATATGCTCCTGACAAGATATCTTAGACAGACAGACTAACGGACAGACGGATGGACAGACAGACTGATCACTATAGGGCGCCCGCAGAGAGGGCCCTAATAATGAATTAAAACAATACATGTATGTATAATTAATAAAACAATTGAGCAAATGATTATAAAGAAAAGGTGTAACTTTTTAGATCTAGATAAATTGTACTCAATTTGTAGAACGAATAGAAATGTCAAGCCTGACTGACAACCTTTTTCATGAGCCCTTGACATTTAATGGCATAAAAACCAGAAGTAACTTAAGGCAATTTACCAATAGCTAATACATGTATTTCATAGCTCATACATATATACTTACATTGAATAATCTTTCAACAGCTTCTCCAGAATGTTCTTTCTCAGATCTTTAAATTTATAAGAACATGGAATAATAGAAAGGAAAACCAGTATTCTTCTATAAAAGAAAAATGCCTTCTATTCTAAAATGAATAAATCATAATTAACATGGTGAATATGGTACTATATAAGAGAAATGATGGGGAATGAAAACCCCTTCGCTGTAATAAATCATTAATCCATTATAAGCGTGTTCGCTATAACCGTGTTTTATGGTAGAGTGTTGCTGAGTTCACAGGCTTCCTATCTGCATGGTACTACCGGTATATAGAGTGTCAATGAGTTAACGGGTCTCATATCTATTACTGTGAAGTCACAAGCCTCATATCTTTTTATTTTTTTATTTTTTTTTTATTTAATGCCTACATGCGTAAAGTTGTTGACGTCTTGTAGGTAATGTGTTGTGCGTTCATTATAACATAATTACAATTTTTACAGAAAAAGTTGGGATTAACAAAGTACTTGGTAGAACATGTGATAAAAAGAATCTCATGATTTGCGATGGTATATACACCATCGGAAATCATGAGAGATCCTATAATAATATTTAATTGCAAGTTACAGAAGGGAGGTAAAATAACACGAAAAGTAGGTGGATGGGACATAGTAAACTATACACCAGTAAGTTTCTGACATGTGATGTTACATCATGCACACGGTACGGAAGGTCAACCCTTTGCAGTGAATTAACTAGGGTGGTCTAAAAAGCTTGAAAATCATGAAAAATGGGGAAAATATGAAAACATCAACATTTTATAAAAGCCGCTATATACAAAATTTTACAATTTTACACATTCTGACTGGTAATTTTCCTCAGAAATTGGTTTTTGGCTTGAAGGTATTTGTACTGAATGGGAACAGAGGAAATTCTAGTTACAGAGTTCAAAAGACACTCATCCCCTGGCTACAGTGAAATGTGTATATAAAAAAGAAGAAGAAAAAAAAGCTGTTTCTGCCACCTTAAGCACCACAGAAACTGGGGATAAGCACTAGCCCTATGCGTCTTAACTGGCTTGAGATGGATTTAACATTTTGATGAGGAAAAAATACCATGCTAGATTACCAGAGATTACCGTATATTGTGTGTTGGGGGGGGTCTAACTTAAAAAAGAAAAAACGCCCAATAGATCTCTATTTTGTCTATCATGGAGCGTGATGACGTTATAGGCGTATTAGGCGGGAACACTGCCAATAATAGGACTAATGGGGAATAAAAAAATAAACAGGGTGTCCCAGAATATCTAATACCTTTTATCTTTTAATATCTTTTGATTAAATTTATTCACAAAAAAAATCAAATGCTTTCTTATAAATGAATATGATGAAAATTTTCACTCAACAAATTTCACATTCATAAGATTTAGACAAATTGAGCATTGTTTTTAAATACTGTAAAGAGAGTGCTCCAAATGTCGTCCTTTTTTTTTTTTATCAATGACAACATCAAGTCATGAGTAAAATTTCTCATAACAGCCAATGTTTGGATCAAACATTCTCAAATCTTCTCACTATTTAAAGAATCTGTCGCTTGTTATTTGTTTTTCACCAAGGTATGCCTGCTCTCTTGTCCGATGAATCTTGATTAAAATTCCATTCAACCAAAGAAACATATGCAATTTTGTGACATTATGACCGAGCTTGGTGAGCTGTAAAATAGGACAGGAGACTTCCGTAAAAGTTATATCTTTATTGTTGAATGTCCGGAAAAGAAATGATCGGACAAAAAAAAAAGATAGTGTTCCCTGTCCAGCGCATGAGAATTGTGACCGCGTAGATTTAACGGTGCTAGAGAATTCGTCTGGATCTGCATCGGTCGTGTGCAGTACGAACCGGGTGAGGGAATGTTGGCGTAAATGGTATAAGGTTGTGGCGCGTTGTATGCCGTAAGGTATAAACGAAGGGTAAGTTTGCCGTATTCCCGAAGGTCCACCAGAATACAGTTCCAGAGAAATAAACAGACAATTGATGCAGGATTCCACATTTATTGGACGAGACTCAACGATGGCAACATTATAACAATTTAACAGACAGACATGTTATACAAGTCGGATATGGCCAGTAGTGGTCTCCGGACTCAAGACTCTGGGTGAGTCGGACGTTGCCGAGGCTGTCCGCCGCATTCCAGACTGCGGATTGACAATTGTACATAACTATAGATAGATATTATATTTAATAGAATGTGTGATGTCTTTAAACAAAAAGTTGTTAACGATATAAGCAATGCATCAAAATGTATATTATATAAACATGTTGTTGATCATTTTTGTTTACAAGTTTACCTAAAGAAACCAATTCATGTAAAATATCGTAAATTAATTACACGCTTACGGTTGTCCTCACATGACTTAAAGATTGAAACAGGGAGGTATGATAATTTAACACGTGATTGTCGAAAATGTGAATCTTGCAACTTAAATGTAATTGAAAATGAGTTCCATTTTTTACTTATTTGTCCATCACTTCGTAGTTTAAGAGATAAGTATATTAAAAAATACTACTCCCGAAAACCAAGTGTCTATAAAGTTATACAGTTTTTATCTACCTCTAATACTAAAGAACTGTGTACTTTAGGTAAATATTTATGTTATGCAAACAAGCAACGAACTCTCCATGTGAATTATCCAAATTGATTATGTACACTTTGTTTTTCTTACTGTTTATTTAATATGTATATGTTCATATGTATAACCTATGAGACATTTGTCTCTTGGAATAAAGAACTTGAACTTGAACTTGAACTATATATAAGAATCTGAACAATGAGTATAAATTGACAGGTGATGACATAAGTAAGCTGAGTCAAAGGTTCAATTCAATTCAATTTATTTCACTCAAACCGTCAACATGACGGTACATGAGGCACACACACACACACACACACACACACACACACACACACAAATATATATATATATATATATATATATATATATATATATATATATATATATATATATATATATATATATATATATATATATTTACAAATGTAGGTATAGAGTCAGGGGTACATGTACAGTACAAATTAGAGAGAAAAAAATATCAGAAAAAAGTACAAATGTTCAAGGAGGAGAGACTGATTAAAAAATTTCATCTATAAATAGACAGAGTTTTTTGAGTTTTTTAAGTTTTAAAATAGACAATAATTCACAAAATTTAAAAGTGTTTGGTCTTTCACAAAATCTAGGTTCCAAGTATTTTTGTCTAATACATGAAAGAGCATTACATTCTAATATAAAGTGCATTTCATCAGCTATTTGATTTTTATTACATAATGTGCAACATCTTTCATTTAGAGGAATGCCTAACCATCTACCAGTTTCTACAGGAAGTCGGTGATTCGACGTACGGAATTTAACAAGTATTTTTCGAAGTTTTGATGGTTGAATACTCAAATATTTTTCTTATCCAAAAATAAATTTGAAAGTTCTATATATATGACCTTTTGAAGAATTTGCAATATCAGCCGACCATTTCTGCACAAACTGGTCTTTAAGCCTTTGCTTGACAGCATTTGTAATCCAATCAACATTTACAGTACATTGTTCATTCCAAATGTTTGAAAAACCACACTTATTAAAAATAGAATGTATACAATCAATCCATGGGTTTTTAGAAAAGTCATTATTACATTGATTCAATAAGTATTTGTAAAGTATATGAACAATTTTATTTTCTGGCCCGGTGAACAATTTTTCCCAGTATGAAACCATTCTAGTACATATATTAACAGATAACGGAAACCTTACGGTTTCTCCATAAACCTTGTATGATGGGATACAGCTTTTTAAATTCAGTATATGTTTCAAAAATTTCAAATGAATACGTTCTATAATTTCTATACTTTCAAAGCCCCATACTTCACATCCGTATAATAATACCGGCATTAATACTTTATCGAAAAGGTCTAACTACAATCGACAGGTAAATTAAATTGCCTTATTTTCCTGATGACCCCATACATAGCCTTCTGTGCCTGTTCACATAGATGTGTTTTTGCTTTTCTGAAAGACCCTGAACGTGAAAAAACAATTCCAAGGTATTTAAACTCTTTCACATTTTCAGTTATTTCATTTCTAAAGTAAAATTCCCTTTTTATCATTGGACCTTTAGAAAATACCAATATTTTTATCTTTAAGTTATTTATATTAACCGTTAAAATTCCATTGCTCACAGTATAAATGAAACTCGTTCAGAGCATTTTGTAAATCATCAGGCGTTTCAGCAAGAATTACAGTGACGTCAGCATATAAAAGAATACATAGTTTAAAATACATAAACAGTTCATCCTCTAAAGGTTTGGTAACACTCTGTAACCCAATTATATTTTTATCAATCAAGAACTTTTCTAAGTGATTAATATATAACGAAAATAAAAATGGCGACAAATTTTCACCTTGGCGTACTCCAACATTACAGCTGAAAAATTCGAAAGATAAGCCATTCATACTGATTTTTGACTTAACTTCCATGTACATGTTTTTGATATAATTAAAACATTTCCCATTTATTCCATTTTTTATTAACTTGCTCCAAAGACCATTTCTCCAGACAGTGTCGAATGCCTGTTTAAAATCAAAATCAACAAAAGCACAAAAAAGTTTTTTTCTTCATGGACGTAAGAGTATGGGATAAAAACTGTAGTGTTATTATATGGTCTAGAGTTGAATAGTTTTTTCTAAAACCTGCCTGGCTTTCGCTGATAACGTCAATCTCTGATGCATATATCTCTAATCTATTGCTTAATATACAAGTAAAAAGTTTTCCTAGGCAACTTAATAATGTTATCGGTCTATAGTTCTCAGGATGTGTTGGGTCGCCTTTGTTTTTATATATGGGTTTCACAATACTTACAAGCCATTCATCTGGAATAAAACCATTGTCAAAAATAATATTAAACAAATTGTTATATAAAGGTAGAAATAAAGAAACTGTTGCCGAAATGTGTTCATTAAGCACCTCACCATACACAGCGGCTTTATTATTTTTGAGTTTCTTTACAGCTTCTAATATTTCTTCATCTCCTATGGTACTGTTAAGAATAGTATCAGACATTTCGATTTCAGCATTCGATAAAAAATCACTATATTCTATATTGGGTTCATCGTCATTTTCACAATCATTAATACCTCTTAAGTAATCAAACACATTAATATCAAGAGCACACTCTTTCGATGATTTTGATGTATTTAAGATTTTCCAATATTCCTTGGAGTTTGTAGAGCGCAAGTTCTTAAGTTTTCTAGTTAAATCCGTTTTGTAACCTTTGATGCATTTATCTATTGTGTACGTGCTTGTATTTTTTACTCATTTCTTTATGGTTGTCTTTGTTTTCAGATGACTGACATTTTTTATGAATACGTTTAGCCAAATGAAAGTTCTTCCTTGCTGCTCTACATTCTCCATTGAACCATGGTTTCTTGTTCATTGTATTTGTATTATCCGACGAAAAGATTTTATTATATTTTAAGCCAAATGTTATTCTAGCTGCTCCGGAAAAAACATCACATAATTCTTTGGTAATATTGGTAATATGGCTTCGGCTAATGTTCTCGCCAAGCATTGACAAATCGTGTAATTTGTTATCAGTAGATATTACAGCTGATCTATCGATATTGTTACAAAAGTCGTCCGCTTTACCTGGACACCATGATTTTACACTTGAGTGATTTTCACCTATACAACTGTGGGTTGGTTCCTTACTACAATATGAAAAAGAAAACGATATAGGGTTGTGTACATCTGAATAAAAATCGCAAAAATCAATGACATCAAAGTTCTGTAAAATTCTAAATACATTCGTAGTAGCTAGAACATAGTCCACAGTACTACTGTTTTTACAAGTTGTCCCGGCTATATTTTTATCACTGCCAAATCGGCTATTAACAACATTGTAGATTTTATCATTTTTTACAAAATTCAATTAACTTATATCCATAATTATTCACAATGTTATCTTGAACAATTCTCTTAAGCGGTATATTATAGCTTTCAAAGACCAATGCCGGTTCAACAATATCAGGTTAAAAAATATCTGTACATCCATTTAGATGCGCTAGAAAATCATCAGAAATAAAGAAATCATTCAAATGACCAACTCTGGCATTAAAGTCGCCCATAAGACAAACACATTTAGATTCATTTGTAATATTATTTAACTCTTGTTCTATTTCTATAAAACAATCGGGTGATGCGTATCTACTACCTTCAGGCGGTATATAAACAACGCCGCATAATAAGTCGTCAGTGGAGTTTAGTAACATTTTGTCTAATTTAAACCAAAACACATATTTACAGTCTGTGTTAATTATTTTTATATACTTAACAATGTTATCCCTGACCGCCAAGATGATTCCACCAGATATAAAATAATTAAATAAACTCAATGAGTCTTTGATGTCCAAGAAATGAAAAAGTGATAATTGCACAATGTTGTTTTAAGAGATTAACAGTCCTTGAGACATGGCACGCTGTCTCTTTGAAATCACATATAGAGTCCGAAAAGTGTCAATCAATAAATGAATAAGTAACTTTGTAAGAAATAAACTGTGAGAAAATATCACGAACAGATGTTGAATTTTAAAAGTAAAGTCCAAAATAAAGTTATAATTGAACAGTGAATTTTGCACGGTGATAATATCATAATTCAAAGAAAAATACGTTTTTCTCCCAAAAATTTTCGTCAAAAAAAAGCTAAACAATTTTACTTTTTATTTGCGTCACAATTAAGCAGTTTTGACCGAATAGTATTTAATTGATATATGTCATTGAATTTCAAATGGTATCAGATATTAAGTTCTGAAACACCCTGTGCCTAAACTACTAGTGTCTTTCAAAGAATTTGCACAAAAATATGTATTGTTTCGTTGTCGATAATGGCATTTACATGATGAAATGTATTGACATTTCTTATTTTGCAACTTTAAAAAATAGTTGGAAAGTTTGCATTCATTCATAAAACAGTAATTTTAAGAAAAAATATCTCAAAAATTGAGACTTTAATAATTTGTTTAATGTTTTGTGATTAAATTAATAGGCATTTGCGCCAAATTATATTTTAAGGTCGTGTTGTAACAATTTACAGGTAGCCACGTTTTGCATGTATTTTGGGAAGGTAAGGTATTGTCTTATTTAAATATAAACCAACAAAATTTCCCATGACAATACAAACAACGGATTTGTAAATGAATTGAACTATGTGGAAAATACAGGACTAATTACAGAAGATTTCTCAAAGTCCTTCAAACCCGTATATTTTATGTACACGGCATGACGGAAAACGGAATATGAAAACGAACATGCCTTATACATGCACTGTTGTTTCAAAACAATAATTGCCTGGGGATAATCCAAACAATAAATTTGTTCGGTTGCTAAACATTACTAATTTTGCTATTGGAAAATCCTGGATCCGCCAAAAGACCCATTTACGCGAAGGGGTCAGCCCCCCTTAAGGGTTTGAGCATAGGCTCCTGTAGCAAATGTTTTAATAAAAAAAATCAAGACCATATTGATATACATGGCATCTCGTTTCATATGGGAACTTTATTACATATCCCATTGGTATGTGCAGTCGCTCCTTCTATTAGGTCAGTTATGAATGACAGACTCAAGTACATGTAGATGGTTGTTTTATTGCCTGACGTCATTACGTCAGGCATATCTAAGGTTTGAAAGTTGCATTCTCTGAAACAGTGCAGACAATGGAAGCAAGCAATATAATGATATTTCACCAAAAAGATTAACCGATGCAGGTTTAAGGTGTCAGCATTTACATTCACAATTGATGAAAATGTTATATAGGATGTAATAACAACAGCGAGCAAGAGTTTCAAGTAAAAGGGATGTTCACCATGCAGTGCACGTGTGTATTCCTGATTTTTAAAATACAATGTAGATAAGCTATAATTCATCTGACCCCCCCCCCCCCCCCCATCCCCACGGATCTCTGCCAATGGATGAGTCCATTCAAACTCTCAGCCCTTGTGTGCATGGTAAAGCAGGACTTTGCGCCACTATGTCTCATTCATAGTTTTTGCGCACCGATTAGTGGACGAGTCCGTTGGGATCATGCGAATACCCCAGAGCACACTGTTTTTACATCACAGGCAGGTAGCATCGGGGGTTGGGGTGAGGGATGGGGCTGCTCCCCCCTCCCCACCTTTTTTTTTTTGGTAGCAGGCTCTTTCCTTTTAAAACTTTATATAATAAATGGAAATATCATGGAATGAAACTGCAAATAAGGAATTCTAATTGAATTGAAGTTACAGTTAGGTTTTTTTTTTTATGAATTTGAGAATTTAATCCTTGTCAAAATGATTTTGATGAAGCTGGCCCACACACATTCAAAAACAATACGTGTTTGTATGCCCTATCATATTTCATATGGTTGGAAATTTTAAAAAGTGCCTTTCAGTTGATTGTACATTTTTATATAACAAATACAATTTTAAAAAATATCCCTTGGACACACCCTCCCAGGCACCCACCCAGCTTGATCCATGCATGTATTTCTTATTTAACTGGTACTCCAGCAGTATTTTTTTCAAATAGCATAAAACTCTATTTTTAATAAGATAGGCCTATACAAATATTGCTGAATAAAAAAGCCTATTCTACATTTTTTTGACAGCGTTTGAATCGTAAAGTAATTGTACGACTTAACAAAAGGAAAGCAATCGGTTGAGGGTGGCAGGGGATAGTTTTTTTTGGTCGAGGAAATGTGAGGAAGATAGTGCTCATATATGTGATTTGATTTTTCAGTGGATTTTTAAATTTGCTAATGTAACGTGTTTTACCTAAACAAAATATCGGGTTCTTTTTAAGGGATATAAATATATTAATTTTACTTCTACTCTTCCTGAGTACAATGATTAAACTTGATTTACAATTGATTGGAGGTGTATTTAAATCACTTATTATTGTTTAACTGGGATACTTATCCCCGCGTGCCTTGGTAAAGGGTTCTTAATATTACAGGAAGTCAGGCGCCTCAGTCATATAGACTTACTACCTCCCGACAACCAATTAAGATTCCAATTCCAACTAGTAGGCTAATTGTTCTCGAACAATTAGAGGTCTTTCCACCTAATTTTTTTAATGAATTGCTAGATTGCTCAATAAGGTATACAAAAAATTATTATACCTATGATACATGTTGTACTATAAAATGGGAAAACCACGAAGCTATTAATTGATAAATGGTTTTTAAAGAGATTTTTTATTATTATCAAGCCAATACTATAGAAATAGATTTAACTAACAATAGAAGAGAGTGCTCTAGAGGCTAGCTGTCTTTGAACAAAATGAATGGCAAGTTCCACTTGAGTAACCACAGGACTTGATGTGATACCTGGCTGACCCAATTGAATACCTTATTGCGCAATCCAGCAAGCTATTGAAACCCTTGCTATAATTCTGTAATTCAAATGATATGAAAATTCATTAATTAACGGACTTCCAAATGACGTTGACCTTTGACCTTTATGTCATTTTGTTTGGCCAAGGTAGATGCTTCTATTCCATGTGGTCCAAAGTCTGTACGACTAATAATAAAAAAGTTGGAAATGATTTTATAGAAATTTAAAAACTTTCAGGGGCAATAACTACTAGAAGGGGGCCTTAGATCCTTTCGGTATGAATAGATTGAAGAACCCTCCAAGTGTACTGAATACATTGGTAAAAGTTCCAAGTCTCTATCTCTTATGGTTTCAGAGGAGTAGCGATAACAAGCATTTCGTACAATAGGGGCTATAACTCTGTAAATATTCAAAAGTATGAGCCAAGGGGCTATATTTTAATTGTCTTAAGATGTCCTACTAAATCGATCAAAAAGTTTTTCTCTACCACCCTTAACAAAAGAAATATAAAAACTTATTAATTAACAGCTTCTCAAATGACCTTGACCTTTGACCTTTATGTCATTTTGTTCGGCCAAGGTAGACGCTTCCATCCCAAGTGGTCCGAAGTCTCTATGATAAATAATAAAGAAGTTGGAAGTGATTTTATGAAAATTGAAATACTTTCAGGGGCAATAACTACTACAAGGGGGCCTCAGATCTTTTTGGTATGAATAGATTGAAGAAACCTCTAACTGTAATGAAGACATTGGTAAAAGTTCCAAATCTCTATCTCTTATGGTTTCAGAGGAGTAGCGATAACAAACATTTTCTTCTCAAAGGGCAATAACTCTGTAAGTTCTAGGAGTTCTTTGACACAGGGTCAATTGGTACCATAACTTTTAATGAGCAATTACATAAAGTTTAAATTGTTTGGATAACTCCAATAATAAAAAAGTCACCCCGAGCTAAATAGAAAAAAAGAAGAAGAATAAAAAACATAAAGAAATCAAGAGGTCTTTCACCTGAAAGGTGGAAAGACCTAATTACCGCTGAGGAGTATTCCTTCCCCTAGTCTGTCTACTTACAACCTCACAAATTACTTCTAACAGGTTTCTATTACCTTCCAGGTCTTGCGGGTTCTTCTGAGAGCTGTGCGTGTCAGACCTACTCTCCTTATCTGCTAGATGAGTCTGGTTATATACCCTTGGGAGAGTTTATTTCCAAGGGGGCACCAGGTCATTCCATTTCAATGGGTGTGTGCTTTATTACTTAAACTTCATGGGTGTGTTTCTCTGCTTGTCACTACCCCTATTCCGTTCCACTAAAATTGGTTTGCATGCAGGGGAAACATGGTCCCGACTCTTGAGAATTTTTAAAACAAGTACAACTTACAAATAGCACTATATAGAATAGCCAGGGACGGTCTCAAAATTTTCTGAAAAATTTTCCTTTTTCACATTTTCACGGGTCCAGCACCACGCTCCAGTCCCAAGCAACTGCCATAAACTACCATAGGATTATTAGCATAATGTATACGCATGCAAATAATCACCAATTGAAAGGGGGTCAATCACCTTCTTTTCGTGTGACATTTCGTGTTCTGAACCAACCCTACTTTTCAAGCACAAAACCGAAAGTTAAAAATGTTGGCCACAGTTTCGCATTTTCATTCCATATCTGATGAAAAGTGCTACCAGCATTAAAGTGTCATATATCAATGGAATTGACATGAGCCCCTCTATCCACAAAATGAATGCAATAAATATTCTAGCAATTTATACACCTCAAATAACCAGCCAAACCTCAGGTTCTCCCTTTATTTCAAAATTTTGACCCGGGTCTTTCGTTCGAAACTATCCCCTGCCACCAAGAAATTCGAGATGAAAATTTGACAGCTCGGATGGTGGGGGGATTTAGCAGTTAAATTATGCCTTTGCATTGCATTGAAGAACAAAGAGGGTATTATATTTTTTATACAAGTACTAAGCAACATATCTGCATGATCTCTTCATTGTTAATCTTTTATTTACTACAGAAGTTTTAATTGTTCCAGTGAGTGTGACATAATTTATACGTCCCTGTCTGAGATTGTTCTATATGTTGATAGGTATGTGTTTTGTACCTGGATTCCTTCAAGAATTCTCTTCATCTTATAATCGTATACATATGCTTAAAAAAATACTGAATCTGTTATGCTATAAATAACTCAGTTTATGACTAGTCTTACATAAAGTATCTGCTATAAACAGCTAGGTTATTCTCTCTTGAGAAGTGGACAGGCATAGCCTACATCCACTTCTCCTCTCTTCGCAAGTCCTCATATTTTGATTCTGGAAAACGTAAAAATGTCAGAACCAAAGACGATTTACGCTTCGACCGGTGTTTCGACTTCACTTTCCCTGAATTTTCGTAACAGACCTTTTCTATATTTTAAACATTATTGCATCCATATAAATTTAAAGCAATATGAGCTTTATTTTTTAAAATTTTATTTTGCTGCATAAACCTGTTAGTACGATAAGTCTGCATGTAACTTAAACTTTTATGATAAATAAGGTTGGAAAAAATCATTAATTTTTGTCAGAGAAAAGATATCTCTTCAAAGGAACATATAGCAAATCCATTTTTGTATAGGACAACAATAATTCAATTTCGCTCCAATTAAGGTTCCTGAACAGCCCTTTTCACAAAAATTTGGCGAAAAGAAATTTAAAAACCATGATATTTTTGTCATTTTAGTAGAAAATAACATTTTTGTTAAAAAAATTCTTCATGAAAAGTGCAGGTCATATTGCTTTAAAGTGCAAAAAATGAAAAAATGTTATTTTAAAATTTTTGATATAAATTTGCATTAGAATAGATGAAATGTAACAACTTTTGGTAAGCAACTTTTTCTGTAACTGATTGGAAGATTAATGGAGATTGATCCCTCAATATATCCAGAACTTCCTAGGGATCTTACAAACTATAGACAAATAGAACAACTTCTTAACTAAAAGTTGTTGCATTTGAAACATATTAATGCAGATTTATGTAAAAAAATTCAAAATCAAGAATTGAATTTGAATTAGCTAGGTGACCTAATGCAATTGGTCTTCATCTGTCGTTGTGCGTTGTGCGTCGTGCATTAATAATTTTACAATTTTAACTTCTTGAAAACTACAAGGCCAATTGTTATCATTTTTGGTGTGAAGCATCTCTATGGTAAGAAGAATTTAAATTGTGAAATTCATGGCTCTACCAACCCCAGGGCGCCACGGGCAGGGCCAAATATGCAAAAAAAAGCAAAATTTTCAAAAATCTTCATCTCTACTCCCACACATGTGAGGAAAAAACTGAATAAATGGTTAAGATGTCCATGAAGCCCTCTACCAAAATTGTGAAAGTCATGGCCTCTGGGTCAGGGGTTCAGGATCTAGGGTGGGGCCAATATGGCCATATAGTAAAAATGTATTTAATATTTAGATCTTAGAAAATCTTGTCCATGAAGTCTTCTACCTAATTTGTGAAATTCTAAACCCCAGGGACTGGGGTTTAGGCCCTTGGACGGGGTCAGTGAAGCCATATGTTGTAAATGTATTAAATCTTAGAAAATCTTCTTTACTCCCACACATGTGGGGAAAAAATTGAATGCATGGTTATGATGTCCACAAACTCCTCTACCTAAATCATTAAATTCGTGGCCCCTGGGTCAGGGGTTCAGGCTGTTTTAATTTTTGCTAAAATTATAGGTTTGATAGTCCTTTTTGAAAGATTTCAGGCAGGAGGTGGTCGTCATTACAATATTATAATTTTTTACTCCAGAATGAAACTTATTTAAATGCATATATGACTATGAGACTCCTCAACAAGTTTGTGTATGGGCTATGGTACTCAGGTGACCATTAAGGCCTATTGGCCTCTTGTTTTTAAAGGAGGCTGGCCATCCCATTACTTTGTTTTTATCAATATCTTTAATCATGAGTTTTAAACAGTTTATTAAATGATATGTTTATTTTTTTTAACATTTAATTAGTACTAAAACATTACTATTCTATTTTTGATAATGATTAATAAAGGATATAGACATCTCATGAGTATTATAAACTAATATGACAAATTATCATTATAAAAATTTATTATGATTTATATATTTATTTATTATAAACACATACATGTTGACTCTACTGATTTACGTGGAAGTCTACCGCTTTTAAGCTCTGTCTCCCACCTACCTCTTTTATTAGAACATCTACTGCTTTTCTTCAAAATACGCTCTTTGTTTTAATAGATAGCCATTATGGAAGCAATTGTTGACCAAAAATCTCATCGGGTTTGAAATTAGTGCGTGACTTTGAATCAGAGGCATACAAACATTTTTTGAAGTTGGGGGAATGATAAGTTTTCAAGCATGTGTATTACATTGAATGATGAGAGAAGCCACTTCCAGCGATTACATTAGTTACAAGACATGCCAATAATATCCTTGCCAAGGATAAGGAAGCTTCGCAATTCAACACGTGCCTTTAACGATGCCTGAATATATCTTTTAACTTGGCCATAACAGTAAACTTGACTTCCAGTTTATTGCAACATTGCATTATTTGTGATATTTAAAGCATGTAAACATCGTTTTTGACATTGAAAAAGAAAATACAATTTCTTACTAGTTCTTACTTCTCTTAATATGTTAGGATTAATCTATTTTTACTGAAAAAAATTTAGTCAATTGTTGAAGTCTGCACTCAAAAAATTTTTCCACATAAAAATTAGCATAATGAATTTGATGGTTAATGCATGCAAACTTTTTATTGCATGTGTTGATATTTCTAAATTTTAAAAGTCTTTTATATTGTAGTTGGTATCGTAAGTTACTTTTCAGAAACCTTTACAACTTATGTAGTATATAAAAATATGTGTTTTGAAATATACACGAAAAAGACTGCGCGCAATGCTACCGCTTTTTTGGTTCGAAATCTACCTCTTTTTCACCTCTGGAGGTTAACATGTATGATAAATAGTAATTCAACTTTATAACAATTGCACTGTTAAATCTTTCCATCTTCAGAAACACATCTGAAGATAATGGAGACACGTGTTCACTATGGACAGATATTCCAGAGTCCTTACTATTGCAAATATTCTCTTATCTAGAGGCGACAAGTTTAGTGGCGGTTACACAGACTTGCAAGGTAATAATCTTGAAATTATCCGATTATTATTGAATAAAACATGTGAGAATATTCAAATTATATTCAATAGTTTTGTGAAAGGAAAATTTTCCTATTGATGCATTTGATATTTGATGTACAGGTATGGTGCAGAGTAGCGTATGATGAGAGCCTTTGGAAGGCATTGCTGTGGCGACGGTGGAGTATTTGTGGGGTGGAGCTTCCACCGGGGAGAGACAGTTGGTACCAGGAGTACAGACGTCTGTTCTACCACTGCCCTGTGATCCTCAGTGAAACTCTGATGGACCACAGTGATGAAGTTCTCCATGTCAGCTTCTCAAACCGCGGCGACATGTTCTCTACTACTTCCAAAGATGCTTCAATTAAGGTGATGTTACTCCATTTTAAGTGCAATAGGTCTTTTTGTTTACCTGGTTCTATTTTTGATTACAATAAAAGCGACAAGAACAAGCACTCAATTTGTGTCCTAGACTTTGAATATCTCTTACAATCGTTCGATTATTTTGTGTCAATTTGTTGTAGATTTGGCAGGTGGGGTATCCAACAAATCTTAAATATACCAAGGACTTCCGTGAGCTGCTGGGCTGGGACTTCACCCAGTTCTCTTGCTTCAACAAAAGCGACACCATGCTTCTAGTTTCAAGTGTCAAAACAACTGATTTTATGGACAGAAGAGGCTTTGTAGCTATTCTATCCCTCATGCATAGTAGGTCCCTCAAATATGAATTATATTATACATATATAATTATGTATAAATATTGGCCGGGGTTAAGGGCAACATTGAAAATATTAGCCTTCGAGGGACGAAATATTGCCCATCACAAAGCAGAAGAAAATACATTTATATTTGTCCCAAGGGGGCTAATAAAAATTTTTCAAAACAACAATCAACATTTGTTTTTATTGTATGAAAAAACAAACCATATTGAAGAAAGGGTTTGTAAACAAATTGCTGTAATATTTTCTCAGCTCAACATAGAAATCATGAGGTCAATTTTGCAAAAAGTTCATTTTCTAAATATCGTCGGCATTAAAAGGTCTTTGATAATATTCTGTTGCCCTTAGAAATTATGCTACAGATATTCTATCTGTGTTTACTCCTCAGTAAATTGCAAATCCTTGTATCTGTTATGCTAGCAAACCCCTACATTGATCGTCCGTTGTTTAATTGCCTTAATTGATTGCGTGAAATCACCTTGTTTTGGAGTCGCAAAGGTTTATTCACGTCACTGTCAAGGAATCGACAAATCAGAAGTAATTTATTAAAAGCGTGGGAATATTCTCTCGATATCATTCCTAGACTGGTCAATATTTTTTAACATGCTAATATTTCATTTATTGACTATTCTTCTATATAGTGTTATATAGTGAGAATATACTACAAAACATAATAGATAAAATATTTGACCATGTATAGCATATTAATGGTGAAATTGGTCTAATGGGTCACTGTACAATATGCAGTTAACCCTAAACAATGATATCCCTATATATATGCAAACGGCCCCTTTTTAGCTCACCAAGATGAAGTCGGGGGGAGCTCATGCTATACCCCCAGCATTGGCGTCCGGACCTGGTTAAAGTTTTTGTTGCAGGTCCTGTATCTAAGTTATTACTTGTCCTATCTTCATCAAACTTGCATGGATGATGCATCTTGACCTACTTATGGACTTGAAAGAATTAGACGCTGAATCTGGGCCATAAATTTCAGATGCTGGAGGAGGTTAAAGTTTTTGGAGCAGGTTAAAGTTTTTGGTACAGGTGCTCTCTGATTGTAATTTTATGCTACTACTGGTCCTAACTTCACCAAACTTGCATGGATGGTGCTTCTTATGATACTGATGCACCCGACAGGCTTGAATGCTGAATCTGAGCCATAAGTTTCAGATGTAAGAGGAGATTAAGGTTTTTAGAGCTGGTTTAAGTTTTTGGAGCAGGTGCCTTTTGATGATTATATCTTAGTTATTACTGATCCTAACTTCACCAAACTTGCATGGATGATGCATCTTATAATACTGATGCACCTGATAGGTTTGAATGCTGAATCTTAGCCCTAGGTTTCAGATGCTGGATGTTTTTTGGAACATGTCACATGTTTTACAGATAATAGTACATCTACTATTTCAAACTTGCTTAGTTGATTTAACTATAATATACATAAATCGCAGAGGTACATTGTAGCTTGAGATGCAAGGCCTTATCTCCATGTATCAAGAATGCTAAAAAAAATCTCTTACCTCACTCAAACCTGCTTGATAGATGTGTTTCTTATAAAATGGTATAACATGATTCCTATGATATAGTATTGTATGGTATGATATGATACAATATTATATCATATATTATATTGTAAAAAGTTATATGATACGATATGATATTGTGTCAGAATAATCATTTTTTGTACATTAAGATATGATATTTTATTATATGATATTGTTATGTATAGTATTGTATTTTGATATATATTGTAAGTATTATAGGATGCAATATCGTATTTTATATTATTGTCTTGATAAACATTGTATCTTATAATACGTATAAAATGAACATATGATTACCATACAATTTTTAGCTCACCTGAGCTGAAAGCTGAAGTGAGCTTTTCTAATCACTTTTTGTCCGGCGTCCATCTGCCCGTCCATTCGTCCGTCTGTCTGTCTGTCTGTAAACTTTTAACATTTTTTACTTCTTCTCCTGAACTTGGCCAATTTCAACCAAACTTGGTTTGTTAAGATAAAAGGGCACGCCCTATTTTAAGGGGAAATAATTAGAATTTATTGAAAATTTGGTGATATTTTTAAAAAATCTTCTTCTCAAAAACCATTTGGCAAGAAAAACTGAAACTTGTGTGGAAGCATCCTCAGATGGGGAAGATTCAAATTTGTTCAAATAATGGTCCCGGGGGTAAGATGGGGCCCCAATGGGGGGGGGTCGGGGTCGAAGTTTTACATAGGAGTATATAGAGTTAATCTTAAAAAAATCTTCTTCTCAAAAAGTATTTGGCCAGAAAATCTGCAACTTGTGTGGAAGCATCCTCAGATAGTGTAGATTCAAGTTTGTTTGAATCATGGTCCCCGGGGGTAAGATGGAGCCACAATGGGGGGGGGGGGGCATCAAAGTTTTACATAGGAGTATATTGAGTTAATCTTTAAAAATCTTCTTCTCAAAAACCATTTGAACAGAAAAGCTGAAACTTGTGTGGAAGCATCCTCAGATAGTTTAGATTCAATTTTGTTCAAATCATGGTCCCCGGGTGTAAGATGGGGCCACAATGGGAGATCAAAGTATTACATAGAAATTTATAGAGTTAATCTCTGAAAATCTTCTACTAAAAAACCATTAGGCCAGAAAAGCTGAAACTTGCATGGAAGCATCCTAAAATAGTGCAGATTCAAGTTTACTCAAATAATGGTCCCTGGGGGTAAGGTGGGGACACAATGGGGAGGGGGGGGGGGTCAACTTTTTACATAGGAATATAAAAAGAAATTTTATTTTAAATTTTCTACTCAGATCAGGACTGGCCAGAAAAGCTGTAACTTGTGTGAAGTAGCATCAGGTAGGGTAGATTCAAGTTTGGTCAAATTATGATCCCTGCGGGTAGGGTAGGGGCACAATGGGGACCGGTTAAATATAGGAATATATTGAGAAATATCTTTTTCTAATAAAAACAACATTTTCTTACAAAAGGTGCAACATTAGTGAAAGCAACTTTAGATAGTGTATGGATGCAAATTTGTCAGAATCATATTTTTCAGGAGTAGGATGGAGCCATATGGGGAGGGGGTCCAATTTTACAAAGAAAAACATCTTAAATTCACCAAAACTCAAATGTTATAATATATGGTTTTACTTATATGCAAGCATTTTGACAAATTTTTGATTCTTTAGAATTGTTTAGACTTTGGCTTCTGGACATTTCTTGGGCTTCATAAGTTTGATGTAGGTTTATATCCCATTTGATTTAGATCTTTTTGAGAACTGTAATGCTCAATATGTAAAATGACTATACTGTGACAGAAAGGGATCAATGATGAACAGAATATCAAGGGAAAAAATTAATGTTTTAATATACAGGATCTGTTAGACTACATTGTCCATATTTATTTTTTTTATATTACTCTGTAAAGCTGATTTTATAATGTGTATTGTTGCTCATGTGAGCAATGTGGCCCATGGGCCTCTTGTTTAACAAACGATATACGATATGTATGCATACAGTATCCATGAGTATCCAAGATCATTAACTTTGATTTTCATATAATATGATATCATATAAAAAGGTGGTCTCATAAAGTTGATGCCAATGCCTCATAAAGGTGATGCCTCTCCTTGGTGTGCTTTGTAATCTGTGATTACCTAATACAATGTATGTTTATACAATGAATTTTTAAAAATCTACCATGATTTTAATAATTTTAAAACAAGAGTAAAGGAAAATTAAACATCCTGATTAGTGTTTTAAAAATAGCTTTGATCATGGTTTTTTGTTTTTTTTGGTAATGGTTGACACACTATTAATGATTTTGTAGATCCTGTAACAATGAATTTTGTTCCAGTTTGCAACCCTGTTCTTTCAGTGAATAGATATGAATAGAATGGGTAGACCTTGGTACAATAGTTGATATCGCAGTTCGTACAAGACTCGTTAACATATTTTGTGACTTTGTTAATTGCAAAAATCTCTGCAGTTGAGTAAAAACTTAGTGATCAGAAATAAAATCCGCTCAAAATACAACTTACAAATAATTTATGCATATAAGTACACCCTCACCTAAATCTATGACGTGTATTATAGACGTAGCATTATGACAGGTTAAGCAAGTTTACATCAGGTAAACAAAATCAGTTTATAATGGGGAAGGCCCATGCACTGGACTTTTGCATTTTTTTAGAGGTTACATTTGTCATGAGTGCAGTCAGGTACATTTTTCTACTTTCTGGACAAAATAAATGACCAGCTGAAGGAGAAAAATGCACCTAAATGTGCTCCTGTATTTTAAAGGCTTTCAAATGTGGGGCAGGGATGAAAAGTCTACTGGAATAAAATGTAAATAGTGTACCCCTACCATGAATAATGATATATATCTCCCATGTGATTGTTGTATCTTAGGTAAGAAAGGGATTCTATTAGGGTACATATATCGCAGATTATGTTCATGTAAAATGTAAAACGAAACTTCCAAAGTTTATTTCTTTGCCAATTTACTGGGGTCGGTATTATGCATCATCCTTTAATTATTTTGTCAATCATCATTCATTTGTACATTTCTTTCAGTGTAAATAAAGTTACATGAATTCATAAGATAAATTGAATTGTGGCTGTGATTGTAGTACATGTACAAAATATTTTGTTCTTTCTTCAGATTTACAGATTTTAAGAGTAGTTTCTATGGATCCCTCCCAGCTGTTTGGAGCTTGGCTGGATGACAATACATTCCTTGGAGGATATCTAGAAATAAGCTTAGATAGATTTGCAACCACTGTTCAGATTGAATCATTTCAGGTAGAGTTTATGTATTAGGCTTCATCATTTTTTTGAATACATGTACATGTAATTGTTTAAAGATTAAGAACAAATTATTTTCACTGTTTTTGCCAGAATCAATATGGTGATACTCTTTCAGGTTGATAAGAATTCACCATTACCGAATGATAAAACTCCAGTAGTGGAGGAAGGCATAGGACAAAACCTGTTCACTTTCTCCAGTGAAACAGCCAGCCTAATCAAATTTTTGACAGTGGCCCATGTGTCTAGTACTGATACAAAAAGTTCTTCATCATCACTGCTGAAAACTTGTCATGGAACAGAAGATATTGCAATGAAAACAGAGAGTAAAAAGGAGGAAGCTCTGAACATTTGTTGTAACTGTAACATTAATCACAATGAAAATCAGTCAACAAGTGTGAACATTGACCACAGTTGTAATTGTTTGAGGACATCGTTTGAAGAGTGGAAAAGTGGAGCCAGCACTAAGCCCAGGAATCCATGCATTTCATGTGCCAGTGTCAAACTGGAAGATCATGAATCACCACCAGGTACCTCTCTGAAAAACTTGATATTTGTTACTGGAGAGTTTGCTGTCGCACTCCATCAGCTGGGAATTAAAAACGTAAGTTCAGAAACTTTGTCCAAGCAGATGTCTTTCAGCAGTGAGATGGATGAGATGGAAATATCTGAGGAAAATCACCATATGGTGGTTAATTTTAGTAACAATGATATTCATGTGCAACCTCTTAGAAAATCAGACAAACCAGATCATCTGATTGATCTGTTCGGACATGTGACAGGATTATGTCTCTCAAGAGATTCTAGGCAAGTGGTTGTCTCAAAACTCAAAGTTCTATCTGTTAAAAACATCTTAAGATGTGATCCTTCAATAGTTTATAATTATCATAACATACAATACAATTGGCTTACGGTTACTTCTGTAAGTATGTTAATGTTCATGATTACTTTGCAGGTATTTATATCTTAATTATCGTCCTTGGATTGGTAAAGTAGACAGAAATGACCCCTGGGCAACCCCTGACCTTTCACCTTCTATAGAGATCTTGGTGATTGACCTGCTTACCTTAAAAAATGAGGGCGTGCAATATGTAGGTCACAAGGGATATTCCCCTTCCACCATGTGTTGTTTTGTATTTCTGGATGTCAGCAGTGACTATGTTGGAAGGTAATGCAATTGATTAAGTGATGCAGGTACATATTAACAATAGAGCATAAAGATGATATTTGAATTCATGCATATGCAATAAGCAATGATAAAATCATGTAAACTTTTTACAATTTTGACTTCTCCTTGAGAACCATGGAATTTAAAACAAAAAATTACATTTTACAAAATGAATTAAAAAACTAAGCAAGTTTCCTCAAAATTCCATAAAAATGTTCTCTTATTTGTTGTTGCTGTTACATCAGCTGATTTTTTTTAAAAATTTGCAATCTAAAAGGAAATTGTTTTGATTGTAGTGGTAGTGAAGATGCACGAGCATATCTGTGGGATAAGCATTACAAAAACAACATAGCAGTGTATGAGCACTCCTGGGGAGTGGTGAATGCAGTAGGGTTCAACCCTGCCAACCAGGAGTACATGGTCACGGTCAGTGATGACAACACCATCAAGATTTGGAGGTCCAGGTCAGAGATCAGGAAGTTACGCCCTAACTTTGAAACCGCTTCGATCGAAGCAGACAAATTTGCAAGGAAATTCTGAGTCTGTGAAAGTACTCAAACGATCCAGGGTAATCTGAGGAACCATTTATCTGTGATCACTAGGACCAATGCCAACAATCTTGAAATGCAAAGCTGTTTTGCACCCCCTCCCCCCCTTTTTTGATGAAAATTTGAGCCATTCTTTCTAGTTATTTTTTTAGTATACACACTCTCCTAAATGCTGGTATTTGTATTATTTCTTTTTGTGTATAAATAAACCAATATTGCTGTTGTACATGTATGATAATTAATAAAACATGATAAATTATTGAAGAGGGCTGGATAGTCGTGGCAATCTTTACACTTTACAATGTCCTTGAGAAAGAGAGTATAAATATGTAGGAAAATTTTCAAAATTTAAAGCTAAAATGTTTTGAAATTTTTCGTTACTAAATAATAGTTCATATCTAAAAAATCATTTAAGAAAATTTGAGGTAGTTCTGATGAGTGATTTGTTGATCACTTAAAAATTAGCTTCCTTAAGATCTGTACAAGAATAGTCTCTTATTAATTTAAACAAACAATGGTTGGGTCAAAAGTTTAAAATTTATCAAGAAATTTGAAATAATAATGTGTCAAAGAGTAGCACTTCAATATTGTATAAGGGCTAACAAAGCTGCTAATAACTTTTTAATAAGAGGCCCATGGGCCTTATCGCTCACCATTAAGAATGTTTTAATCCAAGGATATTTCTACCTGAATATTAAAGCTGACATTAATTCATAATTATGCATTTTTTTCTTCTGTTCTTTGAGTTCTTAATTTATTTTGATACTTTATCGCTGCACACAAGGGATAAGTTTTACAAAATTACTTATGACCACATTTATAAACGCTCATGTTTCATAAACTATCTAAAAGTCTCTATCTAATGATATTAGTGCTCTCTTGAATACCTTCAAATGATGCCTACAATGTATGTTTGATAAGATTTGAAAATGATAGAGAGCATGAATTCAAACCGAAATACAGTAAAATTTGCCAGAAATCTAAAATCTAAAATATAGACTTGAGGAACCTATAAACTACGTGTGATATATAATATGCAATAATGATTTCAAAAATTACACAATATCTTATGATATCAAATCATATGATACAATATCATATTATGAAATGAATTGTATAATTTGCATTGCAAGATATTGTATCATGATTTAATGTCATAAGATATTGTATCATGTTTGACATCAATATGGTATATTAAATGATATCAGGTTACGATACAATCATACAATATCATGATACTATATTGTATGATATGACACAATATGATATCATGATACAGTATTATATAATCTGATCAGGGATGGGGTAATGGTAATTTGTAATGGTAATTGAGTGTAATTAATTACAAATTTTGATGTAATTGAAAGTAATGTGTAAGTAATTTGCCTATTTTTCAATAACATAAAATGGTAATTTAATTACTTTCAAAAAAGAAATGTAATTCAAGTTACTTTTCAATTACTTTCAGTTACACATTGATGATTGTATATAAGAATAAGAAAGCTGTCCAGTATACATTGTCCTCCACACTTCCAACAGTACAAAAATATATAACAATACAAATACAAGAAATGCCAAATAAGGATGAGTACTTAAATGCATTGAACTTTTACAAAATAGACATGAGGTTTTTGATAGGAACTTTTTCATTTATTCACTATTTACTCAAAAGGTTCCTAACTTTATGTCAAATATTAATATCTGTTATGTTTCTGATATTTATCAATTTGTAAGGGACCAAATAATGTTTATGGTATGCTCAATCTTCGTTACTTAAAAATTATGTTTCTGATATTTATCAATTTGTAAGGGACCAAATAATGTTTATGGTATGCTCAATCTCCGTTACCTAAAAATTGAATTTTTTTATTACAAATAAAATCAATGTTATTGAATTGTATAAACTATTAAGTCAATAATGCTTTTTAATTGCCAGTTTCCCTAGAGCTATATGGCTTCAGTTGTTTTTTTTAGCTCACCTGAGCTGAAAGCTCAAGTGAGCTATTCTGATCACATTTTGTCAGTGTGTCCGTCTGTCTGTCTGTAAACCTTTCACATTTTCAACATCTTCTCAAGAACCACTGGGCCAATTTCAACCAAACCTGGCACAAAGCATCCTTAGCCTAAGGGGATTCAAAGTTGTGAAAATTAAGGACCACGCCTTGTTGCAAAGGGAGATGATTAGGAATTATTGAAAAATTTCGAGAAATTTTCAAAAATCTCACAATCCATAAGACCAGGAAAGCTGAAACTTGTGTGGAAGCATCCTCACGTAGTGTAGATTCAAAGTTGTGAAAATCATGACCCTTGGGGGTAGGGTAAGGCCACATTGGGGGTCGACTTTTTACATAGGAATATATAGAGTAAATTTTTAAAAATCTTCTTCTCAGAAAGCAATCAGCCAGGAAAGCTGAAACTTGTGTGGAAGCATCCTTGGGTTGTGTAAATTCCAGGTTGTGAAAATCATGACTCCCGAGGGTAGGATTGAAGCATTCTCAGGTAGTGAAATTCAAAATTGTGAAAATCATGACCCTTTGGGGTAGAATGGGGCCACAATGGGGAAACAAATTTTTACAGAGGAATATTAAGAGTAAATCTTAAAGAAATCTTCTTCTCAGAGACAAATTTTTAGATAGGAATATATAGAAAATATCTTTAAATCTTTAAAAAAACAAAAACAAAAAAAGAACAAAAAAAACATTTGCCTAGAAAATCTGTAACTTTAGTGAAAGCAACTTCAGATAGTGTAGATCCAAATTTGTTCAAATGAAAATCTTTAGGAGTAGTGTGGAGCCACATTGGGGATTCAATTGTACAAAGGAAAACATTTTAATTACTAGTATTCACAAAAACTGAGATATTATTATCCCCTCGCGCAACTTGTTGCGAAGGGGATATAGCATCGCTACCGTGCGTGTGTGTGTTCGTATGTGTGTGTGTGTGTGTGTGCACTCCATTTCAATTTTCTAGTAAATTAAAAAAAACACCTTCCAATAGAATTTTCCCAACCTTTGCACAAATATTCCTCATCGTAAAAGATTAAAACAAATGCAGTGTCATTAATTGGTCAAATTTTTATGCAAAAACTTAGATAAAATTACACCATTGTAAAGGAGGGGGGCATACATTATGACAAAATTCGTTCAAAACTAAAAATATTTATCATAGATTGCACACTTCTGTAAAATAACAAATAAAAAATGCATGTGCCTTTCCTAACCATTAATACTATTACAAATTATCATTTCATTAAATCAATGTCATAATCAATTTTGTATAGAGTACGAGTTATCAATCGAAATTTCTGAGTAAGAGTTATCAATCACCAGAACGAAAGGTAGCAAGGGACAGTTTCGCATAAAGTACCCGTCAATATTTTAGTAAAAATGAGTGTTACTGTATTTGAGGGCCTGTATGTTCTATGAAAATTAGTGAATTGATTATAGGTGATAATTTTATGGTAGCAGGGAGTCATTCCTGTATTTTGGTGTAAAGCATGTAGCAGGCTTGGGGCGAATTACATTGTAAAGTAATGCATTACATTGCCATTACTTCATTAATTTGGGCATTAAATTACCATTACCATTACTTGATTTTCTTGAAGTAATTTAATGCATTACATTACCATTACATGAGTAAAGTAATGCATTACCATTATCATTACTTTTTTTTTTAAAGTAAAGCTAATAAAGAGTTTTTGCAATTGTTTCAAATATACAACACTCTTTGACATATCTACAGCTTCATGCTCAGTATCAGGTTCAAATTCAATGTATAAACAAGAGTCATTCTTTATTTGCACAATATATAATCATATTGTGGCAATATGAACAACATATTACATAAGTAAAATGATATTTATAGACATTTGGCATGATACAATATCAGATATGAAATAGAGACACAGGATAACATGCATAACAAAAAACAATTTATGAAATAATGTTGCGGTTTTTAAAAGCTGAATATAGATATATCCCCAGATTACACAAATCTTTATAATTTTGGACACTTACTTTTATTAGCTCACCGAGACGAAGTCAGGGGGAGCTTATGCTATACCCTCGGCGTCGGCGTCGGCGTCCGGACCTGGTTAAAGTTTTTGTTGCAGGTCCTGTATCTAAGCTATTACTTGTCCTATCTTCACCAAACTTGCATGGATGATGCATCTGGACCTACTTATGGACTTAAAAGACTTGGATGCTGAATCTGAGTCCTAAATTTCAGATGCTGGAGGAGGTTAAGGTTGTTGGACCAGGTTAAAGTTTTTGTTGCAGGTGCCCTTTGATAGCAATATCTAAGTAACTGCAGGTCTGTACTTCACCAAACTTGCATGGATGGTGTTTCTTATGATACTGATGCACCAGACAGGCTTGAGTGCTGAATCTGAGCTATAGGTTTCGGATGCTGGAGGAGGTTAAGGTTTTTAGAGCTGGTTAAAGTTTTTGTTGCAGGTGCCCTCTGATGATTATATCTTAGTTACTACTTGTCCTAACTTCACCAGATTTCCATGGATGGTGCGTCTTATGATACTGATGCACCTGACAGGCTTGAATGCTGAGTCTGAGCCTTAGGTTTCAGATGCTGGATATGGTTAAGTTTTTTGGAACAGGTCACATGTTGAATTGATAATAGTACTATTTCAAACTTGCATAGTTGATTAAACTGTAATATGAATGAATCACAGAGGAAGCTTCAGATGCAGAGCTTGATCTCCATTATCAAGGATGCTAAAAAATATATCTTAGTTATTACAGGTCCTAACTTCACCAAACTTGAATGGATGGTGTGTCTTATGATACAGATGCACCTGACAGGCATGGATGTTGAATCTGAGCCAAAGGTTGCGGATGCTGGAGCAGGTTAAGGTTTTAATTTCTAGTGCCCTCTGATGATGATATCTTAGTTATTACTGGTCTGAACTTCACCAAACTTGCATGGAGATGCGTCTTATGTATACTGATGCACCTGACAGGCTTGAATGCTGAATCTGAGCCATAGGTTTCGGATGCTGGATGAGGTTTAGTTTTTTATGGAACAGGTCACATGTTAAATAGATGATACCTTGCATAGTTGATTTTTTTTCGATTTGAACATATTTTATTATGCAAAATAATATTTACATAATAGGATTGGGCAGCAGGCAAAGCCTATTTAAGCCTTCTCCACTAGGTACAAGGTAGTCATATGTACAAAATACAAGAATTGTGGAGTTAAATGATACAATTAAGAATACATGATTTTTTTGTGTAGCAAAGTGAACAAAAGAAAAAAAGAGGGAAAAAAAAGATAAAATTGACAAAACCGGTTATAACAAAAGTAGAACAGAATTATCAAGTTTTGTCAATAAGGTTACAGCATATATATATAAATATAGGTATATGCATAATTTTGTTTACATTTTCAGTATATGTGTTAATTACATTATTTTCTTTACACAAATCTTCTGGATTTTTTAATGTATTCATGTACAAGCTTGAACAATTTAACATTTTCATCATATGAAACATCATTATCTCCATAAAGTAATAGATCTAAGGTAATTGGTTTTTGGAGATTTAACATAGATATTTGATGAAATAGACAATTTCTTTCATCATTATATTTTGGGCACTCAAAGAAAAAATGATTTGCATTTTCAGTATGAAAACCACAATAATCACAAACAGAATTTTCTCGAATAAAATCACTAAATAAGTCAGCATTTAAACTGCTAGCATTATTTCTTAGTTGACAATGTATAATGTTTTCCCTCCGATTCCCTAAATTAAAAAGTTTTGTTGGAGTCTTAAAAAAATGTTTCTTAATAGCATTTGAAAAGCAAGCCAACTTTGGAAGACTTCTAATAGCTAGTGGAAGATCATTCCATAGCTTAACTGTAGATGGTATGAAACTTTTTAAATAAGATGTTGTTCTGGCTTGAGGGATAGTGTAAGTAGATTCATCATGATTTCTTAAAGGATATGGGGTTATAGGTGGAATACATGGTTCTAAAAGATTTTCAAGGTAAGTAGGTACCATGTGGTTTACCATCTTATAAAACAAAATTAACTTGTGCACTTTTCTTCTTTCTGATAACATATCCCATCCCAATTCATAATACAACTTTGTTCTAGAGGAATTGATTCTTAAGCCTGTGATAATTCTAGCTGCTGTGATTTGAACATCTTCTAAAAGATCTGATTCCCTGTCATTGCAGTTGTCCCAAATAACATCGCCATATTCTAAAACAGGTCGGATAAAGGACAGATATATTTTATTAATGCATCGCGACAAAGTGTGTGTTTGAGCATACGCAACTTGTTTAATCTACTACAAGCCTTTTCATATATGCCTTGTATATGTAATTTCCAGTTTGCATCAGACTGGAAATTAAGTCCTAAATGAACATGATTATTTTGTATTGTAATATCAGGACCATTATTACCAAATTTAATAGTAGGATGAGGAATATTTTTCCGAGTAAAGTTTAAGTTTATAGTTTTTTTAGGATTAAAATCAACCATCCATTTTTTGGACCATTTATCTAACTTGTCGAGATCCTTTGTTAGAGAATCTGCTGCTTCCATAATATCCTGATCAACAATAACATAGAGTGATGTGTCATCAGCAAATAGTCGAACATTATTGGACAAGTCAGAGGCAATATCATTAATGTACAATAGGAATAAGAATGGCCCTAACACTGATCCTTGTGGGGCACCAGAGTTAGTTATAGGACCCAATGAAGATGTAAAACCATCTAAGACTACCTTTTGTTTTCTATTCCATAGATAATTTTTTACCCAGTTAATAATTTGACTTGAAATGCCATACTGTTTTAATTTAAGAATGATACCCTCATGCCAAACCCTATCAAAAGCTTTGGATATAGTTGATTTAACTATATTATAAATGAAACGCAGAGGTTGCTTCAGATGCAGAGCCTGATCTCCATTATCAAGGATGCTAAAGAAATCTCCTACCTCACTCAAACCCGCTCAATAGATAGATGTGTTTGTTGATAAATGATATAACATGATTCCTATGATATAGTATTGTATGGTATGAAACAATATTGTTTAAAATTATACAATATAATATCATATGTAATATTATAAAAAGTTATATGATTCAATATGATTTTGTATCAATTTTTTTGATATTTTATGTTATGATATTGTATCATGATATCGTTATGTATAGTATTGTATTTTGTGATACAATATTGTATAATATTATATTGTATTATTAATTTATTATTTTATCACATTATACTATTACATAAGATATTGCAAAATATAATATTGTATCCTATGATACAATATTGTATATTCTATAATATTGTATCATATGATATTGTATAAATATGCTATTAGTTTCTGTAATATAGAATTATATCACATGAAATTGTATAATATGATACTGTAATATTATATGATATTGTATCATACGATATTGTATAATATGATATTGTTTTATAATATGATATATTATCACATTGATACTGTATCATTTTTGATACATAATATGATATTGTATCATATGATACAATATAATTTGAAACAACATTGTATCGTATCATATGATACAATATGTATAATATAATATTGTATTATATAATATTTTACTTTATCACATAATTTTGTATCATTTGATTTGATACAATGTTGTATCAAATTATATTGTATCATATGATACAATATCATATTATGTATAAAAAATGATACAGTATCATACAATTTCATACTGTATTATACAATATAATATCTAATGTTTCAATGTTATGATGTATTATGTTATATGATATTGTAATATAAATTACTATATTGTTTTATATATTATGATATTGTATTATGTGATCAAATACAATAACGTTTATAAATAGTGCCTGTTTTGGAGGGTAACTGTTGAAATTGACACCCCGAGACAACCATTGTCAACCGATGCGAAGCGGAGGTTGAATATGGTTTTCGAGGGGTGTCAATTTCAACAGTTACCCTCCCAAAGAGGCACTATTTATTTTATTATACTGAATGTCTTAATTTTAAAGAAACTTTTACTGCTTTTATATAGAAATGAAGTGAATTCTACGGCACACCGTAGGCGCATAATTAATGCGCATCTAACAATTCGTTGTGTTAGCCGTTGCCAAGTGTGTTGCTATCGCTGAGGGTAATGGAACGAATTACCAACTGTGTCTAAACCAATCAGATTTCAGTATTTAACATGAAAGTATAATTAAATACAATGTCATATCATACGTTACAATATCATCTCTCATCATTGTTTATTATGGTATTTTATTGTATTATATGATAGATGTTGTAAATATGATAGGATGCAATATTTAATTTTATATTATTGTATTGATTAACATCTGAACATATGATTATAATACAATTTTTTAACATATGATATACGATATTGTGTCAAAAACAGAATCCATGAATATCCAAGATCAAAGAGTATGATTTTCATTTAATATGATAAAGGTGGTCTCGTAAAGGTGAAGTCTCATAAGGGTGATGTCTCGTCTCGGTGAGCTTTGTAATCTGTGATTACCTATGTTTAATTTATAAACAGATGGTTTTCCCCAGTTATATTTCTTAATATATTTGAATCGTATTTCTTTTTACGGAGGACAATTTAAGACAAAAGATTGCTGTTGCACTTTATGATTGAAGATTCAATGGGTTCATCTTTTAAATGCATCCTTCTTCCGGGCTATACTAAATAAATGTTTTGCAGTAGCAGTCAAAGCTTGGACTGGAAAATACTGTTTGACGATCCTTATCTTAGGATATATTAAGTGCAATAATAGATTAAATACATAAATCTTGTATTTTCTATCAGTCCAAACTAATGTACAGTATAATTAATATACAAGAGAGAGAGAGAGAGAGAGAGAGAGAGAAAGAGAGAATAAGTAAGATTATTTTCAAATGGGTTATAATATTGGAAGTGATATTGATTTTCATCGTGCATTCATTTTGCTTTTAAAGGTGCAGGTCTGTCTCCTATTCTATTGTGACATAGTGAAGGGAAGGGGATTGGGGTGTTTAGCACTTCTTATAACAATAGATTATTTTGATACTTAGATTATCCTGGGGGCATAGTTTGTTGTTGACACATTTCTTATTGAAGTGCAAACTAATTGGAGTAAATTGTTTAAATGATTAAAAACTCTTAATAACAACACTCTTAAAAATGTTATGAAATTGTGCTGTTATCTTTAGTAATATAAACAGTTCAAAAATGAAGTTTAAAAAACCTTTTTTAATAAAACATGTACAATTAAAACATTTTTTTCTTAATTAGATTTTTTTCTTTCTTCTTGAAAAATATATTTAATCAAATTCAATTTCAACTATTCATTTATTCATCACATTTTTTAAAGTGAACATGCATAAAAATGCAAAGTAATGCCATGTAATGCCAGCATTACACTAGATTTTGGAAAGTAATGCATTACATTAGCATTACTTGTAATGCTAATTTTGAGGCAATACACATTACTAGCATTACTTTGAAAACATGTAATGCATTGCAATGCATTACCATTACATTTAGCATTACCCCAAGCCTGGCATGTAGGTCCCATAGTGTTATAGGGGGTGCTTGGGAGTCAGATGCGAAACGGCGGCTGTTGACAGGTGTGCTCACTTTCATGCAAGAAGAAAGTAGGGCAGACGGTAAGTGAAATAGTGTGAAAATGACATGGATGGGAGGTGGATGGTACAGACTGGCAGGGAGGGGACATGTTAGACTACAGGTTGCACCCTGTCACGGGGGTCATCTCTCTGCAGGGAATACGGTAGGGTGGGGGTCTAAATGGGCCAAAATGGGTAAAATTTTGACATTACACAGGGGGGTCAATAAGACATTTTATTTGACCAGAAAAAAATATGGGTGTCATTTTGGGTAAATTTTTAACCTTAATGTCCTTCCTTAAGTCTAACAGGTAGTTACAAGTCATTTTGATCCAGGTGCAAATTATATTTTTCCCGCAACATAGCGCTAAATGGGGGTACCCCCACCCCACAATTTCATGCATCAAAAAAACTGTCCCCTGCTACCTTCAAGCATAGGTCAAAATTATAAATTCCCCCAAAAATAGTTTTAGTGACATATCTGTGTTGCATAAGATGCTGTTAGTTCCAATAGGCCAGATTTTGTCCTCTGTTGTATCTGTTTACACTCATTTTTGACTTTGTAGCCAAGGAAAGATAACTCTAATATTTGGCTAGGAATAGGCAGTGATTACTAAGCCTGGTGAATAGCACAATGGACGGACCTGCAGACACTGGGGGCTCTTGGTAACAGTATTTTTGGCTTGTGCTGCCCCATCACTTCATTTTATTAATTAATTAAGCAGATTATTAATTAAATTATCAATTAAAATGGCCCATTGATCTTTCCTTATTCTTAATTACAGGTACTTGACCATATTTGGTTTTTACCTCTGCATCTCTAATGTAATTATGTCTGCAGTTTACGAAATCAATTTAACGGAAGAGCAGAAAGCTCAGTTAATTCATATCTAAAATTGAAAGGAAGGTCAAAAGGACCAATTTTTGTCATTTTTGGTTAGGCAGCCTTAACGAGTCAGGGTATGGGGTTTTTCGCCCCGTCATCAATAGCAAACAACACAAAGTATTAGTGCACAGATTTTATTTTTTTATACAAGGACATCATATTGACAAAAATTTACATGTTTCTCATCTGTGTCACTGTAAAATTTGTATAAACACACAGCATTTGTCTATTGAGCCGCAGTCTGTAAACAATTCACGGAAAACATGTAAGTTGTTAAGGAGATGCATGGGTCATGAACCTTATCCGCAGTGTCTGTTTCCATAAGGTAGTATGATGTTTCTGTTAAGGTTTAGCGGTTAATTCCTCACGCATGCTCATTTGCCCTGTTTTCTCTTTCGTTATTGTAGAGGGAGAGTTCTCGGAGTTTTCGGTTCATTTTCTTCTTCCTCCCAAAGTGTCGAGTGGTCTTGTACTTCATTGTTTTCTTTCATAGGCTGTGGTACTGCCTCAGGCGATCGAGCTGTGTCATCTTCCGGTGGAATGGTCCTGCATGGTCCCAGCGCACACCGACCTTGTTGGCAATGAAAAATGAGGAAGATCCAGTGCCGTGAGTAGAGGTATGAACTGCAGAGTGACACAGTGCGGTGAAGTTTCTGGCCCAAGTGGTATTCTTCGGTGCATAAGTGAACACTGTCTGATGGAGACTCTCACATTTATTAGTAGTTGAGAGTCTGCAGATTTTTGGTAAGTTTTGGCCCAGTATCTGCTTATTGATGACCCTCTGTAAGCTGGAAATGTCTTCAGGTTCCAGGTCCAGGTGCCTTCCATAAGGTAGGAATTTGGCGCTGTAAGTAGGTAGGTGGGCATTGCACGTAAACGACATTCTGCGACAGTGGTCATGGACTCCAGAAAAGCATGGCAGAATGTTGGATATGGCCTGCTCAGCCTTATGTATGAAAAGTTCATCAGACTTGCACAGTTTTCTTATGTGCACCAGTTCATATCGAACTCGTGCTCGCACACATGTTGCCAGTCTCTGAATAAAAGCATCTCTGTTGCTACCGGGTGGGAGGGGGGACTTTAGCTTTATGCTCCTGATGTTCTTTTGCAGGTTCCTTAGCTTATGAATAAAGCACTTGTACTGTATGATTTCAGTGCCAGTCGCTGCGGAATAGTCTCTGAGTGTCTTATCAAGTTGTGCAGAGGAGTCACTGGTTACTGAATGTTCTCCTCGCGCAGGGAATCTAAGTTTCTCCTCACAAGGGTAGCTTCACTTGATGCAATGGTCTCATCACTCTCATAATTTTTCTTGCAGTTCCGGTGGTCACAGGATCTTTTACTACAGAGCTTGTTGGCAGTCTGTAGCACCAGCACCAGCTTCCGGGGAGTGTTGTTCTCTACAAGGGGTGAGAAGCTCTGAGTCCCAGCCTCGAAGCTGGCCTGTGGTCTGTTGTTATATGACGTGTCAGTCTCCAAGTCGACTTCCGTTTCCTCCCTTCCTGCCAAGCGGTTCACCCTCCTCACGTATCGTTGGTTTTCTCGCATGCTCTCAGAGTTAATTTCTTCCACTCGGTCACAGAGTGAGTTCAGTTTTCGCTGCATTCCCCTTATATCAGGTGCCTTAACGTTAAGGCAGCTGAGAATGAAACTAGTGTCTGACACTCCAACCTTTGTTTTTAGACAGCCGAGTAGAAGGGCCTCATTGAGGGTTCCAGTCTCCGGTCCTCTAGATTTCTTGTGTGTATCGTACAGCTGCACCTGACTAGAGCTGAACCGACAGGTAAGACACTTGGACTGGCCTGTTATGCAAAGTCCTTGTCTCTTGGAAATGCTGAAGTTCATTTTAGGGCTACTGCAGTAATGGTGGACTGCTGTTTCTTGCAGTAGCGTGGTCAGTGATTGTACGTTGACTATAATGTTTTCTCCGTCAGACCGATCCTCACTTGCAATTTTGACTGTTGTAGGCTTAACAGGACGGAGTCGGGATGGCAGCACTGGACTGTTGGCATGAAGAGGACATGGATGAAAGGGCATCTCGATAGGCTTCCTGGGGCGGACGCGTCCACTGGTCACTTGCCGAGACTGACCGGGAACTGTCATCAGCATCTCCAACGTCGTCGCCATGGCAACCGTCAACAGGTACTACTTTTGAACTGAAATAGGGATGACCCTTTCGGAAATACCCTTTGCGTTTTCCGTGGTTTATTCTGTATTGGGTTCTCTTGGAGCCGGGCATGTTTGAATGTGGCCTGCCTTTGGGTACCTGCTACATATAGTTGCAGCACTTGGTGTATCCCCATCCTTTTATCACTAATGTGTTTGTTTAAATTAAGAGTGTAACCAGTATCTGATAAGGAATTTTCCATCTTATGAGGCTTTGTTAGGATTATAAGGGGTGAATTGATGGATGCTGTCAGTGTTGGTCACATATCATGTCTTCAGATTATCTCCCCCTGGATTTAAGACTAACTGCACATTATCACTTATGCTGAGTTTAGATAAACAGTCATTGAGGGCATACATGACCCGTGTAGGCTAATTAGAAATCCTTTGTATCAAATTTCAGTATTTTAAGATGTTTTATGTGTTTTAATTGTATTTAATATTTACTAAAAATGTAGGGAAAATTCAAAATTATAGACCATTTTGGCTAATATGTAAGTGTTTCACCTGGATGCAATAAGTCAGAGTTGGGTAAAATCTGTTGATATAGAATCTATAGGCTCTGTAGTATTCCTCTATTTCTTCTTAGTCGTCTTCAGTCTTTTTGAGTTTTTGTAGTTTGGACCCTTTACAAATGACAACTCATACTTTCTCAGAAAGAGCTTTTTTATTCAAAATCTACATGTTTTGTTCCACTGGCATATTTCATTCTCAATAGTGCCCATCTTTAAAATTTTGTCAAGTTTACTCCGTCATAGGCCTGGGTAGCCTTTAAGGCAGTTTCACCCCTATTTAAGGAGGTTCACTCAAAGTTAAAGGTAGCAAGGGACAGTTTCGCATAAAGTACCGGTCAATATTTTAGTAAAAATGAGTGTTACTGTATTTGAGGGCCTGTATGTACTATGAAAAGTAGTGAATTGATTATAGGTGATAATTTTATGGTAGCAGGGAGTAATTCCTGTATTTTGATGTAAAGCATGTAGGTCCCATAGTGTTATAGGGGGTGCTTGGGAGTCAGATGCGAAACGGCGGCTGTTGACAGGTGTGCTCACTTTTCATGCAAGTAGAAAGTAGGGCAGACGGTAAGTGAAATAGTGTGAAAATGACATGGATGGGAGGTGGATGGTACAGACTGGCAGGGAGGGGACATGTTAGACTACAGGTTGCACCCTGTCACGGGGGTCATCTCTCTGCAGGGAATACGGTAGGGTGGGGTCTAAATGGGCCAAAATGGGTAAAATTTTGACATTACACTGTCACAGGGGGGTCAATAAGACATTTTATTTGACCAGAAAAAAATATGGGTGTCATTTTGGGTAAATTTTTAACCTTAATGTCCTTCCTTAAGTCTAACAGGTAGTTACAAGTCATTTTGATCCAGGTGCAAATTATATTTTTCCCGCAACATAGTGCTAAATGGGGGTACCCCCACCCCACAATTTCATGCATAAAAAAAACTGTCCCCTCAGGCCTGCTACCAAAGTAGGGTGACAGAACAACGTTACGGTGAGTTAATAAAGTTAATAGCTTAAAGCTGACATGAATTCATACAAGCTTATCTTTCAAAAAAGATTGGTGAGCTAGCGCTGTAGCTATCATAAAACACAGAAGCAGATTTATAAAACATTGGTTTATATATATTTTTGAGTCGATTAATTAAATGGGAAGGCACAGTGGTGTACTGGAATTGTGTTGAAGTGGGGTATCAATTTAGAAATGTGAAACTAGAGGCATGGCATAGCTCATTGACTGTGTCTTAATCATTATGTATCTACTGTAATTTCAATTTCCGGGTGAACATTTTCAAGAACCATTGGTACTGTTTTGTAGCAATCGTATCTTCTCGGGCCTTTCCGGCAAGCTCGGAAAACATATCCGAAGTTGTTTTCCGAGGTTGAAAAAATCTAAGATAAAGCTAGCTATTTCTTATAATATCGAAAATAACTCTGCATTATTAGTCCTAAGCTACTGTTACTTTTTGACATTTACAATAAAACACAAAACTTCATGTGAAAATGATAAAACGAAATTCAAATGGTACAGTTTATCTACAGTAGTACAGAATTTCCAGAATCCCCTACTATGGAGTCGAGCATGCGTATTCCAGTGAAAAAGACTAACATAGTTGCTAGCGCTCGAGAGCGCTAGCAAAAAGCATTTGGTCGCCATATTAGTTTCGATCGCTCCTCTACTGCCACTGGTGTATATATACCGGTTGAGAAATTTACCTTCGGTTGCTTTCCGATCGAGGCATTCAGGCTGCACCGACTTCCAAATGCATGAACTACATATTGTAGTAAAATGTTTTAGTAAAGAATAAAGAAAACAACAATCAATGAAATACAAAGTATATTTATTCTTGAAAGGATTTCCCAGGTTTACTTTATTATTTTGCACAGACAGTGCTGCTTAACTTCGCAAGCACATCGAACACGTGTGTCGTTCATACAGAGTGAATAGCGTCTGCATCTTTTTGAAAACCCCGATGGCACTACATCCAGCACAGTAGATAAATGATAATCACAGTAAATCCAAGAAAGTAACAACGTAACATCGTTTCCATTCGTTCCTACAAAAACGCTCCGTTTCTAAAATCCATGCAATCATTGACATTGCTCGATCTGCCACAGTGTGTGGTTTGCGCATGTGCGATGTTATAGTATACACAGGAAAACGGTCCACAGTTATCGAGGAATTTTATAAGTATCATCACCTGGATTTCAGTCTGTCTTGTTTCGTCGTTTATTGGATATATCTTGCCAGTGCAGTGGTTGTCATTTTATTTTTCTTCAAAACGCGTTTCTACACGTCTTTTCGTCCTAGGTAACGTGTTCGGGTGTATGAAATTCCTGAATGCGGTGAAGCATGAATAGTGCTCTCAGCTTTATATAGGGGGTGTGGAGCTATGAGCAGAACAATAGAAATCGACAACTAATATGGCGGTAGTCGGAGATAAAAGGGAAATAATGCGTATTTATGAATTCATGTCAGCTTTAAGGTGTGTTTGAATGTTTGTTATTATCCCCTCGCGCAACTTGTTGCGAGGGGGATATAGCATCGCTGCTCTGTGTGTGTGTGTGTGTGTGTGTGTGTGTGTGTGTGTGTGTGTGTGCGTGCGTGCGTGCGTGCGTGCGTGCGTGCGTGCGTGCGTGCGTGCGTGCGTGCGTGCGCGCGCGCGTGCGTGCGTGTGTGTGTTTCCAAGTCAATTGATTCAATATTATTTGAATTATCGTAAAAAGGTTAAAACATGAATTCTATGTACGACTTGACAATAGACATTTCCGGTAATTTTCTGTACGACTTTAAGTAAATCGCTACCGTGTGCAGTTCAAATCAACAACTTGATATATTTGGCATTTTAATCTAGTAAAGGTAAAAAAAAAAGCGAACGTTTTGTAGTATTGGAGAGTTAGAAGATTGCCCATAGGTATAAGTTGAAGCGGGCAAGAAATTAAAGTCATCCAATTGACATCGAAACAAGCTAGCAGTCGACTTTCGGACAAATTTTCCCGTATTACTTACAATAAAACTAGTCCAAATTCCGGAGGATACTTTGACAGATATCGCACATTTATCACGCGAAGATTGTTTTATATCAATAGTAACTGCATATCTACTACTATGAGTTGACATACCACAAGCAACTAGAATTGTCAATCAGAGTAGACTACAGATCGCTAGATCTGCAGCTACTTTTTATAATATACACGTATACGGGTCGTTTATGTATGCTTATATAGAAATGAATGTCACTTAATGAATCTATATTAATTATTTAACTTTAAAGCATATGTGTACATGTTTTGAGTTTCTGCCAGGGATAGGAAAACTGTGCAACCACGTACATGTACCCCCCCCCCCCCATTTATACACCACAAAGTTTGGGGATTAGGATGAAATAGAAATTATAAATTCAAAGTGGTTTTTAGAAATTGTTCTGTTCTATTTATTTTGATCTGATAAATTTTGATCTGAAAAATTTACATGTATTTTCCTAAATAATGCATTTCCCCCTACAACGAGTCATGTCGCGAGGGGATGCTCCACTTTGCAGTGCCCTTGTTAGTCCCCTACCGGTTTCACCGGAGGGGACTATAGCTTTCCTCTGCGTCCGTCAGTCCGTCTGTCCGTCTGTCCGTCCGTCCGTCAGTCCGTCTGTCTGTCCCACTTCAGTTTTCCACACTTTTTTTCTTTATGCATTTGAGGAATAATATGAAATTTGCTGAACAGCTTCAAAATGTCAAACTACAGATCAAGTTTACACTTTTGTAGCGTCTGATTGACATATTTTCGAGAAAATTAATTTTTTATATTCTAATTTTTTAATGTTCGGGTTCGTTATCGGGTTCGGTGTGTAACTGAATAAACGAGGTCAGTATGTAGTCAGTAATAATATCGTGCGTTACTTGAACCATTCCTTTTCCTGTACCATTCCTTTTATCATTTCTAACAAACAAATACATTCTATAAAATAGTGTCAAGCATTGTGTTGTAAATTTAATCGGCAGGGTTTTTTTGTATTATTATTACAATCGGGTTCGTTGTCGGGTTGGGCTGTTTAACTGTTTGGTTTGATTCGGGGTACAGAAGACGGTAAGAAATGATATTGTGCATAACAGTGCATTGTTTTCACAAATTTTTACCAGCGAATACAGAATAGACTTGGCGAAATTACAGGAGATGAAATAAAGAGTATTATTTTACCTATTTCCTATTTAATTTCTATATCAACTATATAGTTTTAATTTCCTCTGTTCTTTTATCTCTGATTAAAGCATGACATCTCGTTTACAATAGCTCTGAAATAGTTGTGTGCTTGGAAGCTTTCATAGAATAATACAAACCGGTAGGGGACGTGTATTGCTTATGCAATACTCTCAGAATGCTTGTTATATATGCTTTTATTTATATGCAAGCATTTTTATGCTGATTCTTTAAAGCTGTTTAAAATTTCGCCCCTGCAAAATAATTAGGCCTCACAAGAGGTTCCTGGTTTGATGTAGGTTTATACCCTGTATATATAAACAATTGTTTAGGGTCTTTTTGAGAACTGAGATGCTGAATGTGATACGACTATAAAATCATCGTGTTAGAAAAGGGACTTGGTTATAAATATTAAAATATCCAGGGGGAAACAGATTTTTTCGTAAAGGATCCACATGTATTATACCACATTGTCTAAATATTTTGTATCATGACTCCATGAAGCTGATTTTATCATGCCTTTTGTTGCTCAGGTGAGCAATGTGGCCCATGGGCCTCTTGTTTTTAAGTTTCTGTTGCCAAATCTTGGTGGGATCCCTTAATGACCAATAGACCAATAGGTGTGAATTGTGTTTTGATAACAATTATAGTCTGCTCTCTACCTAGATTTACCTAACCTGTATTTTTCCAATTTGTAAAGAGGAATTTAGTGGAGATAAATGTTTACTTTCAGTGTCCCAGAAAAGACTTGTAAACATGATAGGTGTAGGTTAAGGGACATGGATACTGAACAATTTATAATCATTAAACGAAACCGTGAAACTGTAAACATGTGGTGTTGTAGCTAAATCATTGGTAAATTTGACAAAAGTTGTATATGTTATATCTGCTTTAATTCAATAAATGTATTTTTCTCAAATATAAATGTGTATTTTAAAGGGGCGTGGTCACGATTTTCGTCAAATTCTATTTTTCTAATTCTATTATTAACAATGCTTAAGAAATGCATTTCTAATGATCAAATGAAATTTTAGAGTCAGTCTTTGAGTTTTGAGTAAGATACAGAGCTCACAATTCTGTGTCATGTAAACAAGGCTCGTGCCCTGTTTTTGTTTACATAGGTTCAATATACCAATTAAAAACCTTTTTCAAGCTGATTTTTCTATCTTCTTATTCATTTTAAGCATAGATAAACAGTTCCTAACGTTTAACAAATTCATTTTAGGTCTAAATTAAAAATTTTAACTTCAACATTCAAAGTGTAAACAAAAGCTTTGTTTACATGTCAAAGAATTGTAAGCTCTGAAACTCGCTTGTTACTCAACAAATGACACTCAAAATTTGTTTACCTATTAAGAATGCCTCACTGAAGCATTGTAATTATTCAAATCGGAAAAATAATTTTTGACCAAAATCGTGACCATGCCCCTTTAATCAATTTAATCAATTACATTTGCAAAGCAATTGTAATTTAATTAAATACATTTGAAAATCCTTGTAAAGGTAATTTAATTGAAGGTTTTAAGCAAGTAATTGTAATTTAATTAATTACTTTTGAATGTATTTGATCCCATCTCTGAATCTGATGCAATATGATATTGTATCATGATATTCTACAATATTAATTTATAATGTGATATCATAGAATGCAATATAAAATGTATCCTGTGACACAATATTGTATATAATGAGAACATCGTATCATATGTTACAATATAAAATTGAACATATGTACAATGCAATATTATATCATATGATATGATAATGTGTCAAAACCAAAAAATCCATTTTATATTATTGATTGATCACTAGCTCTCTGATTGCTTCATATCCAACAATCTAAAAAAAACCAGAACGCTTCTTTCACCTGCACGTGATATAGGAGGTCAATATAACATTTGATTTTCTCTACATTGGACTAAAATTAGATCGTTCAGATTGTTTGGCTATAGTTTCAAACTAAAATCTTCGCTTGATAACACTTAATTTGATATGTCCCAGTCTGTATCGTCGCTGAATCATAAAATAATTATTTCTGTTTGTTTTCGATCAATACGATGATTCAGCTACCCTCGTAGTACAATATTCACCTCGCCTCCGGCTCGTTGAATAGTGTACTTCTCGGGTAGCTTACTCATCGTGTTGACCTCAATATCAGCAATAAATTTATAGTATTTTATATACTAGATCATTGCCTGATTTTATATAATGTGTCAAAGTTGGTCTCATAAAGGTGATGCCTGTTCTCGGTGAGCTCTGTGATCTTTGAATACCTATGTTCGTGAAATGCAGTCAAGGAGGTATATTTAAAAAATCCCTCCCACATTATTTTATGTTGGTTTTCGGTAATTCATTGTGGAGAGATGCGATCTTTAAATGACTAGTACATTAATTGTAAGCAAAATAATTCAAGTTTTATTGGGTTTTTTTTTCTAAGTAAATGGTAATATAACACTTTAAAAGTCTAATTGTTAAGTCAAAACATGCACAACACAACGCACTGGAAATCTTTTGAATTCATGCAGCTGTTCTGATGAACAGTCTCGTTATATAATACGGTTATTGATATCGTTTATATCAACACAGACAAAAATCGAATATAATGACATAGAACATGGTACAGAATTGTGACAGTCACTCCACTTTTAGAATACTGGGTAGACAAGATACGGCGGTCAGTAGCTGGCGGTGCTTAGTTCTGATTTGTCCGTATACAGTGTATATATATTTCACTTTATTCAAGACGACCTGAAAGAGCCCCGTAAAACAATGCTAGAGCACGGTTAACGAAAATAAAACTTGACCATATTGAAACAAATTCCGACCCCTTTGGCCAAAAGCAATCGACCAGTAAAAAGCTTCGTAGCTTTGAATGACCAATTATAACGTGTGGAACCGGTAGGATGTTGAACAAGCTACTAAATGAAACGTTTGTGTTGTTCAAGTGTTTGGTGATGATGAAGCCTGTTTAAGATGGTTTGTCGCTTATTAACGCGCTATTCAATAAAAATTGATTAGAAGACGATGAAGTGTTGGTGGATCCATAGTCCTGTTTTTGACCATTGTTTGAAGTTAACGGTTCGTACACTGATTGGGCCCATTTCTGCTGTTTTCCCGATCCAAAAATAGTGAATATGACAACAGCAAATAGATGAACTGATCCCGTGATTATTAAAATCTTTTGCCAAGATTCTGCATTCTGAAGTAATAGAATAAAATAGATCAAGATAACTTTAATCAAGATCGATAAAAATGATTATAAACAACAAAGCTTTACTGTAGTCTTTCTTACCCCCCCCCCCCCCAAACTATTGTGTTGAGTATAACCCCAAGACGTACCTTTTCCCTGAGGGCTCCGGCTAATGTTGTACTGATAGAACCTCCGAGCTGGCCCAGTCTGGCCACGCCTGTGAGAATGCTTGCATATTGAGGTGACAGGTCTAAAGGATTTACCCGGTATGCTACCGTAGAATTGAAAGTTGATACATTATATTGGAGGATATCAAACATATTTTTAGCACACCTGAGCCAAGCTCAGGTAAGCTTTCCTGTTCAAAAGAATGTGTGTCACCGACCCCTTTTCATACATTGAATTATAGAAAAATCTACCAGATTGAAAACCCAGAAGTGTGTTAAATGAGTGTGAAAAAGTGATACGTCTGGATTAGTGTTAATAGATTTGATTGATTTAATTTATTAATTGAAGATTTAACGATGATTTTGAAGACCTGCTAACAGTGAATTTCGTTCTGATTTATGACCTTGTCCTTACAAAGATTACTCAAAGTACTGACAGGAGATGATTTTATCGATTATTATTTGTCTTAAAATCAACGATATGTTATTTTGCTTGGCAAGTAGTTAAATATAATCTCTATTTGAATTAGGTACATTTTTATAATATGGATCCTCGGACTTTTCCGACAAGACTTTTGAGAAAACCTCTTATGGATAATGCTGTGTAATATTTTAAAATAGAATTGATTTCATCAAACTATGTATCGGTATTCGAAATATTTCAAAAAGTATATGGATCCAACAAATAACTAGATGCTGTCATTAGACAGTAATACCCGCACCAAGTGTTTGCCCCTAAATAACACTGTTTGTACCATTTTAATTAAAAATGAAGGCCACATGCAAGCTCCGGTAATACATTTAAAAATTATAATTTTCATAACTGAAGGATGAGGTCCCTTCCCATATGATAATACACATGAGCAGCACTTTATGTGCGATTTGGGGTTGAACTGTTTGCAGTGAATTTTCAGTTAATCAATAATCTTAACATTTCATGTCATAGAAAGTATAATGGTCTATATAATTATTACAAACAAAATTAAAAATTAAATTATGCCTCCTCCCTGTGGCGGTTGCCGATTTCAGATTTGCTTCTGTGTAGCTACATGTACATCATCGTGTGCACAGATTTAGAGAAGGGGTGGGAGTGAGGGTCCAGACCCCCCCCCCCATGAAAACTCATTTATATCAATTGTAAAATAACCAAAAATACACCTTGGACCCCAATGCTCTTACAGACATGTAAACGCTCTAACCCACTGCGCTTCAATGTTAGGTAACATTATTTTGGGGGTAAATATTTAATTAATATTTAATATACTTTATTGTTTATCTCAATAGGAAGTATACATCACAATATGCAGGTGTCCTGCACCACCTTAAAGCTATTATTTACCTAATAAAATAGTGCAAGTGGATTTGAAGATTAGGTCATAAAAATACATGCATGTTACAAATAACTGATCTTGTCTGAAGTTACGTACACAACACAGGTCTGCAGGTTTCATTAGCGGGTACTAGTTTTACCCAGGTCTTCGATTGTATACATACATGTCATTACATACATGTCTGTGTTTTCCATATGCAGAAAAGGATTAGTTAAGATCAGCTAAAGGAATTCATTATTGTGTTTTAATTGGATTATCATTATGATAAGTTTGGCAAGTATCTAGTACATTTCGGAACAATGTGTTTATTATGCAGAATACAGATGTAGTCAGACGATAGGAATAAGTCATTTGAATATTTCCCAACCTAGATCTCGTCAGAAATCGTTGGAGAAATGGAAGAACTTGTTTAAAACATAGCTTGAAACGAGGTCCCCCTATAAATCCAAGATGGCGAGTGTCGTCCCTTTACTTTTTTTAATGTACATTGAATACACCTTTTTAACATGACTGAAACGGGGGGTTTCAGTGAATTTATTTGTTGCAGTACACAGAAATACACATAAGATTACCAATTTTAATCAATTTTTTCTTCGGGAACAAATAATTAGGAAATTCACTATCCAACAACCAAGCCCCTTTGGATACAATTGTATTTTGTTGTGTTTTTAATAGGTCTAACAACTAATAACTATTACCATTTTTTTAAAATAAAAAATAAAGACAATGATATTTTTAGTCTTATATTTTGAATTGTTTCAGTACTGGGAGATGTGTTAATAAAATGGTTCCAACGCATGGTGATTAAACTCAACTTTTTTACAATGCATGGCCGTCATATAAAGCACAATGTGTATTACTGACATGACAAATGTACGCTGACAATTTAAACGAATACGGGATTGCTTCCGATAGAACATTTCTTTTAAAGGGTACCTGCAGTGCCGGTCAATTTTTGATATAATGAAGATCTATGTGTAAAAACATCATCCTGAAAATTTTACAGCGATCGCATAAGTAGTTTTCGAGATATTTGGGGAAAACCCGATTTCACACCTGAACGAGTTTTGAATCAAGCCGATTTGGCGCGAGATGAGCTGTGACGTCACGGGGTCAACGCCGCTGTATGAGAAACAGGAATATCGTAGGAAAACTGTTCGTTTTCTTGCATTGTTTTATCGATTTCTGAACATTTTTTTCTGTTGTTTTATTTCCTTATCAACCCTGGATGACTAAATATACTGTTGTTTGAGTTTAAACCCGTATTTTATCAAACAAAAATGCCGAATTCGGAAAATTGTTTGCTTCATGAATTTAGTCAAATGTGTAACTCATTTTCCATATAAATGCACATCATATGTAACATAATGACAATTAATCAAATCACTATTGTTATAAGAAACATATTTCGTTAATATTGTCATTCTTTCGAATGGTTTTTCCGTGACATTATTAACTGATTTATAATATTGATAATACATATTTCGTAAAAGGTAACGCGGGGTCTATTCCTCGTATAAGGCATAAAATTACAAATGATGTCGGCCGATTATTCAATAATATTGATATCGGACCTATAACAATCAAAATAGTATGCATTCTTTAACAAACAAACACGGGGTTATAAACGGATCAAGGCGAAAGTCCAAGATGGCTGCATGATTAAGTCTGTCTCGTATTCTTCCAGTAAAAATACGATAATGGAATTTTATTTTACATTTATTTACATCCTTTGTCAAAATGTTCAAGTTTATTCAGATTTCATAATAAATCGTTGTCAGTATAACAATTTAAGCTATATGGAGTTAAAGCACTAACTATAAACTGCTGACCACAGCGCTTCCGAAATAAATACTTGATCACATAAAAAAGGGTTTAAATTGCTGAATTGTAAATTTGGTCAATATTTAAGTGATTAGATAAGTAACAATAAAAACATTTACTTCGAACATTAGTTTTACTATTTGATTGTCTCATGCATGATTCTTTAATCACTGATTGACGGACTATACACATGTATTAGGTCTAGCTTACGAATGATTGATTTTACAGAGTCTAATTTATTTCTCTGTTTTTTTTTTTGTTAAACAATTGAGTAGCTAATTATACACAAATCAATTTACCAGTCTAGAGGTGTGAAACCCTAGGCCTCTCTTCGTTCACCAGACTCGTGTACCTTGTGTATACATACCCCAGATACACGTGTGTCTGGAGCAGTGGCTTCGTTAGTTTACCTGTTTACCTGAGTCATTGTCTCAGATCACTCGTGTGTGAAAGGATATTATGTAATCAAAAAATGAATAATGAACATAAATATGCCCATGCAAGCGTTTTAAGTTATTGTATTAATCGGTAAAAAGGCGACGAGAATAGCAAATTTTAAAATCCTTTAAAAAGAAATCTGACTGTAATAAAATAATTAAGGATATAAATTTCTAAATCTACAATACTTAAAATAACTAGATACGTCAAAACATTTGACCTATGTCAGTCATTTTGGCTGAAAAATCGAATTTAATTTGTATAGCTTTGTAAAGGAATTTCCCTCCTGTTGACCTCGTGACGTCACTTCCGCTGAAGCCTCTATATCGCCTAATTCTGTTTTCTCTTGATTAGATTTCCCAAAGCAGGTAAAAATAGCCACTTTGAAGCGGCGTAACTCCGTTATTTTTGCATCGATTTCGATGCGGTTTTTTGCATTAAATTTTGGTGATTAAACTCTTTGACATATGTTTCACATCGGCTTGGCTGCAGGTACCCTTTAAGGCAAAACAAAATACTGATTTACGATGAAGATGATATTATCATCGTGGAGATGATTTTAAAAAGTGAACTTAATATTCGTATACGATAATATTTGAATCCAAAGCCGCTTATTTTAAGTTACAGTTATTAGGGATATTAATTACGACTTGCCCCGCGTTTCGCGTTTTTTATTTGCAAAACATCTACAAACGAAAAGACCAAACAACCTTCAGCAGCAATTTATAAATCATTTATTACATACATAATTTTAGAGGGGTAATTAAATAAATTTTATAAATGCTTTATAATTGTACTCGCTATCTCCCATGGAAAAAAGTGACATGGTAAAAATGTTGTTCAATCTTCATCAAATACGTTGCCCTCCCCTCCCCCCCCCCCCCCCGGATGCTACGTGCCTGCATGCAACGCAATGTAATGCTAGGGCTATTAAATTCGAACAATGTATATGGTGAGGATCGGATTGATAATGGTTCTGCTTGTTCTACAAATACAAATAGCGAATGTAATACGAAGTATTGGGGTGTTATTTTTTAAACAAATATAAGTAATGCTTTCTTTAAAGCTTGCATTACTAAACAAAGTATTTCATTGGGAGCATTATTAGTTACCTAAGCTGCATATATGTAGTTCTCGGTCTGGATCCCGGAAAAACTGACTACCATCCGAAATGTTTCATACAAGGGCTACAGACTTACAGCTAACATTACCTTTAAAAAATACATTTTAGAATTTGCCGCTGTTCATAAATTCATTAAAAAGACGCGCAAATTCAATTGGTAATATGTCGTTTGATATGAGATTTATGACGTCTATTTGTATTGTTTTCATAATAATTATTTTATTATTTCAAGCTTGTGGGTGGAATAAAAACAGTTTCACATGTTATATGGCATTCGCGGTACATGGTGACATTGTATGATGTGTCTCAAAAGTTCTTTTTTGGACTCGTCTACGAAAACTGCGAAAAATTAATGAATGAGACATTCTGGCGCGGAGTCTTGTAAATGAAATTTCCATTGGCCAGAATTGATTCTTTCGTGAGGGTCGGGGTAGGTATAAAAACCAATTTAATCGTTCAAAGTTTTGAATTGTCAAGCAATGATATATCAGATCGAATGTTTTAGAATGATTTATAAATCCATACAGTCATTTTAATCGGTTGTCGTGTGAGCATGTGTATTTAGCAGGCGGGCATCCTTACACCCTATTAATTTAAGACAAATGAAATCGTCCAGCAGAAAGAGAAAACAACCCCCTCTGGCATTTTAGTTCTTTCAGTTAACTTTCCAGACTGCATGTTATAATAAATTAATGATTTTGTTTGTTAATAATAATTCAACATCAATTATAAATTAACAATGAATGTACAGTCTAGTACGCTAGTACGCGAGTACACAATCTTGTTGCGATGACAACCCCCCCCCCCCCGGTCATGATACCTATTTCTAAATCAGGGTTACACACGTGCCTGCAGGTGGCAGAAGACAAGCTGGAATTTAACTGTTAAATGAACTATAAGTTACCGATATATCTCTTTGGAAATGTATTTTTCCTTAGTAAGTACGTGTAGTAACTGATACATGTAATTGTGAAAACAATAGAGGAATGCATGATCTGCGCATAATAACTGCTTGATACAATATTTCTTTTTTCCAACATGATAATAAGAAAATATATGCTTGAATTCTAATCGGAAAATATACGAAAGCCGAGAAGGATCATTCGAGATTCGAGATACGAGATTCGAAATACGAGATTCGAGATTCGAAATTCGAGATTCAATATCTAAATTAACCAATCAAATCAAGGATCTGAAAATATGTATCCTAGCGACATCAAACTGTTCTAAATAAAAATCATACGTACATGCTCTTATATACAAATAAATGCTATGTTCACTTCTCCCTACCTAACTAAATAATTATTTGTATTTACTTTTACACAGAATATCTAAGTAGACTAGTAATAATGCAGTGTGCTTCGCGGATCTAAGTGATTTTGTTTGCCCTGGTGCATTTCCACCTGATGCGTTTGAACCCTGGGGTATTTCACCACCAGTAATAGTTTAAAACCCGGGTTTATTCACCCCTTTTGTGTAAAAATGCGGTTGTGGTAGAGAACTTCATAAGCGTAGCTAATTTTTTCTGTAGGGGGTCCTAGGCCAATTTTAAAAAATTTTACTATGTAAATTTAATAAGCTCCAATTTTCCCGAGGAGGGGGTCCAGATCCCCTGACCCCCTCCTTTCTAGATCCCCGCATGAAGATTAGTACATGTATCTAAATAATCTAAATGTAAATAATCTGTCCTGTTTCACTAATAAATATAAGCATTACTTATCGTTTTTATGTATGCATACAGTGATACACTAGTACTATGATTATTAACAAATCATTGAGATATTATCACATCATACGGAATTATTAATAAATACAATTTTTTTTCCTTTTCCTCAGTAAACAACTTATTATGAGTCTTACTTTTGGAATTGTTTTCAATATAGAAGGATACCTACTCTCTACAATTAAAGGTAGGGATGATAGGGTGCCAATTTGTTCACATTGCCGATTTCTTGTGCAGAGAACAGTAAAACCTTTTATTTGATTGTGAATGAATATTTCAAAATTAATTGTTGTACATATATTTTGTTATAATTCATTCATTGATATATCAACAAGAAAGAATAAAAGCATATGTTTCTCTGTAGTTTCCTACCCCCCTACCCCACCGCACCAAAATTGACAATAATTACATATAAGTCATACAAATGTTTACTTTTTTTGTAAGTAAATCTCTAAAGATGTAAATAAGCACTGCAAACAAAGATGTGTGTATTTAATTAATATACTACTACATTACACTTAGCCAGATAAAATGTAATCAGGATGAAGCTACAAGGGGTGAGTGGTGCAAATTTACCAATTTGTCGCCATACACACAGAACACCAAATAAAGAAACTGTGAGTGGTGTGTGGAATGCATAAAAGATGGCGGCAAATTATCTCAAATAATCAGTGCAAAAACCCACAAATAGGCTGTTATTTGTTACATATCCTGCAAAAACATTGATAAAAAATGTTATCGTCCCATAACATAGCCGATTAAGTTAATGTGTACATATGGTCTGACGTACATGTAATTCTAATATACAAGAAGGCGGACGTATCAGGCGGGAATCCAGAAAATTAAATTTCAAAAATGATCGGTTGAATTACATTAAATGCTTTGATAATTGTTTTTAACCTATCGCACGGGTCAAAATGCGTGATAGAAGCTATGTACAGTGTAATTGGAAACTTTCATTTTATATCAATATGTAGTATTACCTATTATAACAAATGAGAGTATAGCACAACTGCCACAAGCAATACATGTCCTTTACCGGCACCACCTCCCTCCCCATAAAAAAATGAAACAATTGTCGTTTTATTTGCTAAAATGTGTGTGGTTCAAGATATTTTTAAAGGATATACCCGATTAGAATTGAAAAAGAGTCGTACGTTTAAAACTAATTTTGTCAAAATTTTTAGATTCATTTGGTTATATTTTGGTCCATTTGGGTAAATATATGCACCAGCGCAGCTCTAATTTATATATAATCAGGCCATAAATTCAAAATATTTTCAAAAATTAATAGCTTTAAATCCAGTGGATGAAAGAAAAGGAAAGCAAGTCGAACTCGATGAGTGCTAATACCTGTGTTGAATGAATGGCACAGTAGGATATGCGCAAAAAAGTCCCGTCTACTCTTTCCTACCCTATAATTATTGGAATATTAAATCCGATTATAAGACTCAAATTAAAAATCAAGTACGGATATGTACCTGTTTATCAAAAGTAAAACTACTCATAATTTATCTACAGTGCATCGTTATGGAGCTACACAGAAAGTTTTATATTAATTTGCCGAGCCAAATAAAAAAACCCTGGAAAACGAAGAAAAAACAAAGTGGGGACAGAATAACTGACAAATTAATTAGGACTTTATAGCCCCCCCCCCCCCTCTTGAAATGTATGTACTGAAAAATATTATTGGCGTACAACATCCGCACATAATTTAGAGAAAATTTCATGGTGTTTTTTTTTTATCATTTTCGCTAGCTAATGTAAGACATCACAAATACCACAAACCCCCTCACGGAAAAGGAAATGCTATGTGATGAGAGAGAGAGAGAGAGAGAGAGAGAGAGAGAGAGAGAGTCGATGTAAATCACAGGTGCGCTAACACCGTTAAAATGCTTGCTAGTTGGTCTGCCCTACCCTAGCTACCTCCTCTCTTTTCTCGTTTTAGAGGCTTAATTATTGTCTATATATGCTTGTAACAAATCAAATCTATTTCAAGTTCTAAATCAAACTGAATTTGACACTACAAAACTCTCTCTCTGTCTGTCTGTCTGTCTGTCTGTATCTCTCTCTCTCTCATATCGACAATGGCATTGCCATACCCTACAATACACTATTCTTATCTGGATTTTTGTCTTTGAGGTTGTAAATCATTATATCTTCTATGGTTTAAAACTTTATCATAACCTATATTTTGACATGTCGATTATTTCATTGAGTTTCGTTTCATAGCTAAAACATTTAGATTAAACAGATCTTTCTTCGCAAGCCGATTTTTACACAGTTGGGGCGAATACACTTCGGGTTAAAATTGTTCGAATACATACAGGGCAAACAAAACCACTTAGATTCGCAAAGCCAACAGTGTTATTTCTAATTTAATTGTTTATACTGTGTGGGGTTAATTCATCAATGTTAATTTAACCATTTTATAACCACTATATAAGAGCTATTAAGACATTTATTTGTAGGAAAGAGCATGTACGAATGATCTTTATTTAGAACAGTTTGATGTTGCTAGGATACAGGTTTCAGATCCTTGATTTGATTGGTTAATTTAGATATTGAATCTCGAATTTCGAATCTCGAATCTCGTATTTCGAATCTCGTATTTCGAATCTCGAATCTCGAATGATCCTTCTTTGCTTTCGTAGAAAATATGCTGGACTTCATATCCGAAAATTCAGGCACGTAGAATCAGGGGAGGGGGGCTGCCCCAAAAATGTTGGTAAAGATAGTTAACTCTTACGTAGAATTCTTACGCCCGCCGAGGAAATTTATACGCCTGCCGTTTATTTGGTGAATTATTTTAATATTTCCTTAGCTATTTTATTTCTTTTAACTAAATAAATGATAATAGAAATAAAAAGTTGGCTTTATATTCATTATTTAACATGAAATTAGTTAAAAATCGGGCAAGCAGATAGATCTTGCGAAGAAATCACACGCCTGCCGAAATAATGTTGACGCCTGCCGTTTATCTAATGGATTATTTGAATTTTTTCTTAGATGTTTCATTTTACTTACCTTAATAAATGATAATTTAAAAAAATTTGACTTAATATTAATTATTTAGCACAAAATTTGGAAAAATGTTCAATGTCGGGAAAGATAGTTACTCTTACGTAGAATTCGTACGCCTGCCGAGAGAAAACCACACGCCTGTCGTTTACCTGATGGATTATTTCAATTTTTTCTTTGATATTTTATTTCTTCTAACTAAATAAATGATAATGGAATTAAAAAGTTGATTTTATATTCATTAATAAGCACAAAATTGGAGAAAAAATCGGGTAAGCAGAAAATCATACGCCTGCCAAGAATATCTATATACGCCTGCCGTTTATTTGATGGATTATTTTCATTTTTTCTTTAATATTTTATCTTTCCTAACTAAATAAAAGATTACGGAAATAAAAAGTTGACTAAGTTCATTAATTAACACAAAATTAGTAAAAATTGGGGAAGTAGATAACTCTTAGGCAGAATTTATACGCCCGCCGAGAAAAGTATTTACGCCTGCCGCTTACCTTGTGGATGATTGCGTGGACCCTGAGGTCCGTGCAGAAAATATATAAGCGAGGTTAAACCGACAATCGCAACTTCTCGGGCCTTTCCGGTGTCGTATAATTTAAGGTCCGCCTCGTTAAATGGTCCGGCCGGACCTTTAATGTTAACATTTAAGGTCCGGCTTTCCCTTATAAGAAAAGGTCCTACCCGTAGTCATTTATTAAAGTTTCTCTAAAATTAATTATTCTCTTTTGCTAATACACTTGTATCTTAAAGATGTCTTTGTTTACATAATCCAGCCGGCCATTTGCGTATGGTACAAGTATGACGGTATTATTTTAATAAATGACTTTGTGGAATATCAAATACTGATAGCGGGTTAGATTTTGACCAATTATTTAAGAATCTGAAAAAAAAACCAGGAGTATTTTGTCGATAATTTGCACACACTATGTAGTCCCTTTAGAGCGGTCTAAAATTTCAAGCACTGGTTGAATAACATTTAACTTATTTTGTGCTTATATGTGCATGGAATGACACTTTTCCTGTAACGTAACAAAAATTACACATTGTGAATTCTAAAAGTTTCTAAATTTATCATTAAAATGAAGAATTTTAGACGACACATGCAGTAAGTTTTTCTAGCCGAGTCTTTCGTTCAACAGCGCATCGATTGTAAACATTTCAGCTAGGTTTTCACCAACAGGGTGAAACGACCATGATATTTGACAGATTTGGCTAAAAGGAGATTAAAAGTTATGGATACTCTTACTAATTATAAGCAGTCAGGTTTTTTTTCATCGCGGCAGTTTACAAAATAGACAGGATTAGGATTGCACAACATTTTTAAAACAAAAATAATTGAAAAATGTCAAGGGGCTGAATAATGTCGCCGGATTTGACAAAATGCCGGAATACACAACATCCGGATTCAATGAGTTTCAACATGTACATTATTTTTCATTGAAATATGGCTTAATTGACCGGAAAACTACTACAACGTATAATTATTGCACACATACTTAGCATAACCATCGTTTAAAAGCGTACAATTTTTTAATTAATGAAAATCGGACCTAGCAGCTTCAACATTAAGATTTACACGTGTAAGACACTTTATTTGTCATATGCATGATCCTGTGCATGAATTATTTTCAATACCTGTTTAGTCTCCAAAATGATCTCAAATTCCATTCACAACTGTTGTCATTAAAAATCACGTTAAACAAAATTTCAAATTTTGAGTCGATCTCAACCGTTATATATCCAAGGAATCTATTGATTTTATCATGTGTTACGTAATTAGGTTTTTAGGGGTCTAACGTCCAAAATTTTGATCACCCATATATCATTTGATCTTTCATTTGATATTAGGAAAAAAAGGGCTTGCCTCTTAAATTAGGGGACCAGAGGGCTCTAAAGTCTTTACTGAGAGATATTATGTGAAAGGTCATAAAAGCAGATATGTTACCTCACAGTTATGTATCCAAGCAATGTAATGATTTTACCATGCAGTACATACATGTAATTAGAGGTTTTCAGAGGTCAAATGTCCGGAAAAATTAATCACCCATATATCAATAAGGAAAAATCTTTGGAAATGCACTATAGAAGCAAAGATGCTCAAAATGATGCACTAAACCTTTATTCAACCTTTAAAATGTCGTTAAACGGCCCTTATAAGGAGATCAGGGATCGGTCCCCAAAACTTTCTTTCACATATATCTCAGGAATGGTAATGAATTTATAAACATTTATGAACAAAATGTGTTTCACACTAAACGATCTTTTATTTGATATTAAGAAAAAGGGATTGACTTCTCAAATTAGGGATCAAGATTGGTCTTTTATCTATATAGTCATTTACTTAGTGATGTTTTGTAATAGGTTATAAAAGCAAAATTAGGTATAATACGTTTATATATCCTAACAATATAATAGTTTTCTCATGCGCTGCCTAACTAGGGATTTTAGGGGCCAGAGGTAAAATAAAAAAAAGGGTTAATCTTTTCTATCTCAATTGGAAGAAATGCAAGTGTTTAAAAAAGCAACTTAAGAGAACTTATAAAAAGCATTACATGAAGGCATTAGTACTCAACTCCTATTTCCAGATCAGTTTTGTTGTCGAAAAGTCGATGACGTCATATCACCTTCTAAAAATCGGATGGAAGACCTCCTCATTGCTCGCAACGAGATCGTGTCTAGTTATTCTTCTTCTTGGTAGACACCCTTAATTTCTCAGCCATTTCTCAATCGATTTTAATGATTTTTACAGGGATGATTTAATTGGTGAATGTCTCTTTGCATCCCACTTCCTGTCTGAACTGTCTGAAAATTTACTTCCGCTTCTGAATTATCTCCCTTTTTAATGTATTTTTGTTTTCTAACTATTATAGTTAGAGACTTGTTTATATAGAGACTTGAAATTTATATGCAAGATAGAGTGGTTATGGTAGATTTGCTTGCTTGTTTTAGATTTGACCAGAAGTCATCCCGGTAATCCGTGAAGCTCGCCTTGACCTGAAAATGTTGAAGTTAAATTTTTTTGACAATTTTTGGGAAATTTGAGATTTGATCACGAATATTTTTATTCTCTTAAATATTTTGTTAACACATGTAGGGTATCAAAAGTTTATCTATACAAGAGCTTTCAACTGACACCAAGCAAAAGGGGCTGACCCCTCATATTAGGGGCCAAGAGGGGTCTGAGGTCTTTTATCTATATCGCTTTAATAAGAAATATTTTGTAATATATTATAGAAGCAAAAATGTTTATCTTTCAGTTATTTATCTAAACAAGATCCACGTTTTCAGTTGTGTTACATAATTAGGGGTTTTAAGAGGCTAGAAGTTCAATATTTTGATCATTTATATCTTAAAAAGGAGAAATATTTTAAAAAGCATTATAGAAGAGAAGATGCCCATAACAACGTTTGTAATAATATTTAACCACCAAAGTTTCATTAAATGGCCCCTATATGGAAATAAAGGGTCGGCCCCTGAAACAATCTTTCCCAAATATCTCAAGAACGGTAACAAATTTGGAAACACTTAATGAACGAAATATGTTTAGAATAAAAAGACCTTTTATTTGATCTCAAGAAAAAGGGACTGAACCCTCAAATAAAGGACCAAGAGGGATCTAAAGTCTTTTATCTATATCTCTTTCATAATAAATATTTGTAATGCATTATAGAATCAAAAATGTTTATCTTTCAGTTATTTAACTATACATGTTAAAAAGTTATCTAATATGCTACATAATTAGGGGTTTTATGGGGCTAGAAGTCCAATATTTTGATCATTTATTTCTTAAAAAGGAGATATATTTTGAAAAGCATTATAGAAGAGAAGATGCTCAGAATAACGTTCGTAATCATATTTAACAACCAAAAATATAGGGTCGGCCCCTGAAATAAATCTTTCCTAAAGATCTTTTGATACTAAAAAAGGGGCTAGTCCCTCAAATTAGGGAACAAAAGGGATCTCAATGTTTCCAATCAAAACTCTTATACATGTATCACAAACAAAACAAGGGCGAGAAGTCCAATACATTAATGATTTATTTGTTAAAAAAGAGGATAAATTTAAGAAAAGAGTCTGTTTAAAATCAAAGGATTTTTTCTACTATTTCCTAATCATGTTTTCCTGGTAAATAGCAAAAAAAGGTCATACATGTATTTCAATTTCTAAAATTGGACGGAAGACCTCCTCGTTGCTCGCAACGAGATCGTGTCTAGTTTTCTTTATTTTCCTTTTTAATTAACAAAACAAACCAACAAACAAAACTGATCAAGATGAATATAATTACATGTATCAAAATAAACCTCAAAAACAAACTACACATTCATCCTTCACCCACAATATTGCCTTTTCGATATTTGTCATCGTTGTAGACCCGTGTAACAATCTATTAAGTAGGTGCTTGCACGACAAAGAACCCCTTGCTGATCTTCGTTTTCATTAACGCATGTAAAGAAAAAAAACACCATATTTTGATTTATTCTTGAATTTCTTTTGATGTAAAAAAAAAAAAAGAGAAGAAATTAGTTCTCAGTCTCTCTTTATGCCTGTTTGCAAGCGGTTAATCTAAATTCATTTTGTATATCCTTTTGTAATTTATAAAAAATGCGATGTAAATCTTTTTTCCATGCAATATTTCGGATAAAGCAATGAAGAGTTGTTTCTTGAAATCTTATAAGACCATAAAATTGTAAAATGCTAACATTGAAAATTGTGCCCGACTTCTTTCTTTTTTAAGGTAAAACTTTATTGATTTAAAGAAACCTGATTCTTTGAGACAAAGTAAATTGACATAATCAATAAGAGTTTGACAATCTCTAACGGCAAGTCTGTAGCTCTTAATCTGTAAAAAAATCGGATGGACGACCTAGGACCCGGATCGTCCATCCGAATTTCTTGAATATTGCCATTTCTTTCGTACGCGGACGCAATACTCACCGAGACTAAATGGTTCGTATCTTAAGTTTTAACTGCTTTGAAAGGTACATGTAAAATTGGCATTCCGATTATTTTGAAAATCGATGAATAAACAAACTGGTTAAAATTACCGTAAAATTACCGACATAGGTCTTCCCCATGCGCGGATCTAGAAGGAAAGGGGGGTGGGGTGGGGGTTCCAGACCCCCCCCCCCCCCCCTGCCGCAAAATTTCGTTCAATTACGTGTACATTAAAAACTTACCAAAATTATGCCTCGGACATCCCCTGGCAAACTCAAATAACCGCCAGACCTCATCCCCCACCCCGTTAAAATTTTATGATCCGCGCATGCTCCCCCTCCTCGAAAATCAAAATTATTCTTCAAAACCCCCTGTAAAATTTCCAGGATCTTCGCATATATACTGAAAGATTCATTTGCGCTTGCGTTCGATAAAAATGCGTGTAAAATGTTTGCCAATGGTCTTTTTAACTTCATACCGGGCATAACCACAGTCCCACTGTGTGAATAAAATGCAGCGAATCAAAGTATAGACAACGTGTAAAGATCTGTATTTGCTTATAAACAGCGAGAATTAAAGTTCACGCTTCTGGCTGTTACAGTGGCTCTTCTATTTATTTGAACTTACCCTTAGGATAAAACAGAAATTTGACGTATAAATCGCATTTGCAGACAAGAAAAGAAGTTTAAAAAATGTAAATATAAGCATTAAATCATTATTTTTTGAAAGATATAGTCTCATAACTGCAGCGGTGTGTGCATACAAATTTTCATAACACGCTAGCGCGCGTTACTCAATTTGTATGCACACAACGCTGCAGTTATGAGACTATATCTTAAAAAAAAAATAATGATTCAATGCTTAAATATATTGTACCATGGTCAGCTATCAATTTTTTGTATTACGTCACAAGTCACGCAGCTACGACGGAAGACCTAATCGTTGCTTGCAACGAGCTCGTCTCTAGTTTTCAAGAACTAACTCTTGTCAGCGGTGATGATTTGTGCTTAGGTCCAAACACAGTTTCAGTTTCGGTTTGCTAGAGTATCTGCATATTTATTTAAATCAACTCCCAAAAATGAATCAAATGTGCAGGTTCTAGTACAATAGAGGATATGTATACAAAGAAATTAAGCAGATCGGACAGGATTTGTTTACATATCACGTGACATTGTTTTTCGCGAAAATCTCACCAGTTAAGTGAAAAATGTACACATTCTATACACTTTTCTATGCACTTTGCTAATTCGAATATGCGCCATGAGCATTTAATTTACATTTTACATAAGATTCTTCTCAAAAATAGTTCGCCAGAAAATTTTAACACTAATGTGGAGCCATCCCCAAGGCGTCAAGTTTTTTAAAATCCTGATCCCTGGGTTTAGGGTTTGGCCACGGGGGGGGGGGGGGGGGGTAAATTTTTGTATATATGGGAAAATCTTTAAAAATCTTCTCATAAAAATTTTGCCAGATAAGTGAAAACATATATTTATGTGGAAGCATTCTTGGATAGTGTTGTATAAAATTTATTCAACTCATTATCACTGGAGGTAAGGTGGAAAACAATATTACCATTTTTACTAAGGTATTATTTTAGGAAAATTATTTAAAATCTTCATTATTTATTAGGAACTCAATGTTTAAAATGCACTCAAAATTAAAATAAAATCCGCAAATTATACAATAATTTTAAATTTGATTATTTAAAGATGTTTGGATCCGAATTCTGTCAGTTTGGTATTGTTTCTCAGGTGAGCGATGTAGCCTCTGACCTCTTAATCATTTTTGTCACGTAGGGTTATAACCGAAAATACAAGACCAATGTGGCCAAATTTGGTAAGTACTAAGAACTATTTATCTTTCTCCTTCTATAATTAAAAAAATTGATTGGTCAATTCATAAAAATTTCTGGAGTCTGGATCAACCTAGATTAATTAAACAATATTGTAAAGGAAAAGCTTCTTTCTCTCGCACCAACCTGCAATTCCAAATCCCGCCAGCCCTTCTGCAATGATTAACAGGATAATTGCTGCAGTGTAGTTTTTGACGAAACCCACAGCTATGACTATTACGGCCTCTGGACCAAATCCTTCAAAAGTATCATGATTATTATTTGTTATTAAGACATAGCTAATGTGACAAGTTATTTTTTTGGTGCTTTACACCACAACCATCTATTAAGTCAAGGGTTTCTGATTTGAACCTCTCCTCACGAACGGGTTTGTTGGGAACGGGGTGGACCGAAATACTTGGCTAGCGAAGATGTACTACAACTAGTAGATTTATTGTTCATGGAACAATTATAAACCTTTCCACCTTTCTTATTTTGTTTTAAAAATTTCAAAATTGTTCCCATGAGCTTTTACCCCGTAATAAAATTACACATGCAGTATTATGACATACAGGTACTTCGAAACAAACGAGTGTCTGTGATGTTACTCCCTAGGAATGCCACTTACCAACGAGAAGGGACAGTTTGCGACCAGCTGTTGTTGATATCTTCTTCTTTTTAATTAATTTATCCATAAGAATTCCACTTAAAACGATAAAAACCGACATCAGAATGGGCGGTATAGATGTCAAGAATCCAATCTATAAAGAGAAGTGAGGATGGAAGACTTTCTACAAGGATGCTTAACTAATTCCTACAAATAACAACACTTTAACATGTGTGTACTTAATCCAACACTAGTAAGTTACCGTCGCAACACTGAGCGCAAAGACGTCAGCAAAATATTGGGGTATCTCCGTAACCATTGTGGCAAAAACCCAAGACCTTGTTACATTGGCCAGCAGTAATGCCCAGACAGGAAGTGACGTAAATATACCCTTCCACGGAATGCTCTTTGCCTTTTAAAATAAAGGAACAAGCACATAACATAAAACATTCAAATAAAAAAAACCCATTTTGCATGAATTCAAAGATCGCTGACCTTGACTGCCGAAGCCTTTTGCATATTTGCGCCCTCTTCTTCATAGACTCTTCTCTCTTTCTCGCTTAGACGAGGGTGTTGTTCTGGAGTTTCATAGATTGTACAGAGCCAAATAATCGATAATACAACCCCCAGGGTACCTGGAATTAAATAACAAGTCAAGCTATCATAAAATTTAGAAAAATGTTGTTGTTGTTAATGTATATGTTGTTGCAATTGAAATTTAGAAAAATGAATCATTTAAAAAAAAATGCCTTAAGTTTTTGTGTACTAAACTTAAAGGTATATATGCCGTTTTAAATTAAAACTTAACAAGAAAGAATTTTTTTTCATTTTTCCATTTAGCCACAAAAGTTATTAACTTTTTGCAAATTATACAGTTTAAATCAAACTCAAAATCAGTTTGGATTGAAATGGTTTATGCTTTTAGAATTTTTAGTTAAAACAAAGTAGAACAAAATTTTGAAAGCTTTTGTGGAAAGAAGAAACCGGAGACCAAACATCGTATTTCATATGTCATATAGTGTTACCATGTCTTGGGTCAATATTTATGTTCCGAGAAGGTGTTAGGGAAAATCACCACCATCCAGTAGAAAACGCGAGAAAAATCTTCAGACAAATATGGTACGGCAGACACCACACAAAGTATAAGATAATTGATTGCTTAAATCTCTGTTCCAGACTTCTAATGCCCAAAGAAATTTTAAATTGTTTAAATATTAACACTTCCTTTTCGTGTAGTGGTCGTGATTCAAGACTCCAGAGTCTTGATTTCATTCTTGAAAAATATAACAGAAATACTCAAAAGCATGTGAGTGGTGTTGCAAACAATAATAAATGGGAAATTAGATAAAAAAAATTTGATAATCTAGAAATATTATCCAAAAAGAATCCACGACCACCACACGCAGCCAAAACAATTTCAAAATTTTACCAAAGAAAGAGAGAACCTCAAGATAAAAATCAGACGGTCATATCATTTCAAACCCAGTTCAATTTTTGTATTTCTGGTTTAAATCAATCTGCTGACAAAATATCTCAAAATGTATTGACATTTACCCCTTTCTCTTTGGGAAATATGCGAACAATTTTTACAGATTTTCTGTTGCACTGTAAGTACCCAAGCCCTTTAAAATTTAAAAAATTCCCCATTTCAAAAACGGAGCAAATATAAATTTCAAAAGATGAGAACAAGACTAAAGCTTTTGGTTTTAATAGATGAAAACATTTCTATGCTACCTTCGGACAAAATTAGAAAATTACGAATCCGACAGAAAATTACTTAAAAATGCCAAGAATCAAGTTTATTAGACTTCCTAAAAATATTAGAAGTGAAGTTTTAGATTGTTCTGTTTCTTTTGAAAAAAATTGTTGAAATACGTATTTATTTAGACAGTTCTTACACATGCATCAACTCGGACTTGAAGCATTTCATTAAGCGAGTATGTACAAAGATGAAACTGTAAATATTGTTTACTGCCGTGTACGTTATATGTTATTTTATGCTAGTATTTAATGATATTCAAACTTAAAATATATTTGATGTGTGAATCTTAACTGTGTGAGTGTGTATTTTATTATGTTCATTTCTGTAATAATTATCGTTACAGATCACCTTAAATTATATACTAAGTACATTGAAAAATATATATTACAAGAACCCAACAACAACGATTTGCGTTAACATCAAAATGCGGCTGTGACATAGAGATAAACGGGAAAAAATAAAAGCATTTATTTAGCTAATGCTGGATTGGTAGAAATGTTAAGCTCTACAGGTAAAACGCGACAATGATTTTTCTTAGTTTTCTTCTTAATTAATTCTTAGTTACGCATCAAAAATTTCATCATTGAGATGTTTATTTCAATTTCAAATAATTTTCGGATCGGGTTAGGGGAGGGATCTTATTAGTTCTGAATAACAAGGAAAATTTAATACAGTTTTGTACAGGATGAATGCTTTTAATTAGGGTTAGGGTTAGGGTTAGGGTTAGCAAAAGAGATTAAACTTGTAATAGTAAGTACTTTAAAATTATGTAAATCTTAGACAGTTAGCCTTGGGTCAGCTGAGAGGAGAAAACTCATTCACCATTTTTAACACTATATAGAGCAACACTTGTCGTTTTATTCATATTCATAGAGTCTAGTCTTTGCGCATGCACCAACATAACCCTGGAATTACTAGAGTCAGTTCAATCAAACGCGCCCTATAAATTGTATATGTTTTGAGTCGTACATTTGAGTTTGAGTTTGATCCCAGACGGGATAATTTTGCATTTATTATCATAAAAGTACAATGTGTGAAAATAATGGTCAATTGCAAAAGAGCTCTCATCGATTGTCTTCGACACCGATACGCAACCATCCTCATGAAATGCAGGTGACAATATCTATTTTTCTGTTAGCAGCACACAAACCTGTTCAAATGTAAACAACCCTGTCGTATTACATGTACCTCGTTCTGAATGCTGCTTGGCTAGTACCTCGTTATTATATTTTTTTTTTAAATTGCTACATTTTCTATAAACTTCTTTTTCATATATATATCAAGTCATGCTGACAAAATTTGGGTCTGGTTTTTAACATTGCAAAAATGCCGTTAAAAACGGCATATATACCTTTAAGTATATATAAACACAAAATCACAAATATGTATATAAAAACAAAATTGGGGATCAGTGTTCCCCATTTTTCCTGTTTTAAGGTAGCAAGGGACAGTTTCGAATAAAGTACCCGTCAATATTTTTGTAAAATTGAGAGTTGCTGTACTTGAAGGCTTATGAGTGTTGCTAAAATTCATGAAATGATTTTTAATGATTATCATTAGTTAGAGGGGTGTCTCTTGTTGAAATTGATATGCAATATGTAGGCCCCTTTCGTAGGTACATGAGAATCAGAAGTAAAATGCGAAACCTGCGGCTTTGACTGTTGTGCTGACTTTACACAGTGAAATTGCAAGTTACAGACGGGAGGTAAAATAACACGAAAAGTAGGTGGATGGGACATTGTAAACTATACACCGGTAAGTTTCTGACATGTGATAGTGCAGCATGCACGCGGTAGGGAAGGTCAACCCTCTGCAGGGAATTAGCTGGGGGAGGTCTAGAAAGCTGAAAAATCATGAAAAATTAGCAAAATATGAAAGGGTCAAAATCTCATAAAAACCAGTATGTAGAGAATTTTACAGGTTTTGATTAGCAATTTTCTTCAGAAATTGGTGATTGGCCTTATAAAGAGTGAATTAAAGGTATTTGTGCTGAATGGGAACTGAGGAAATTCTAGTTACAGAGTTCCGAAGACATGCATCCCTTGGCTACAATGAATTGGATTAAAAAAACTGTCCCCTGCCACCTAAAGGGACTTGGACACGATTTGACTTAAAATTTTCAAATTTTATTTTCCCATTTTCAATGTTTATACTGATAAATATAGAAGTTTACAATGCTATGTCAAAATTTGAAAGTCAAATATCAAGTTATAAGCAAGATACAGAGATTATAATTCTTTGTTTTGTAAACAAAGCTCAAAAATGTCTTTTTTTACAAATGTGTTGTATTGGTGTAAGTTTCAATCAAATGTATCTTTCTTTTGTTGAAAATAGTATTTATGAAGATATTGAATTAGTTTAAATTGTTTTTTGCATGTCATTATGTCTAGGAAATGGTAATTCTCTACATTTCATTTTTTGTAAACAACTATAAGACTCGAGCTTTGTTTACATAACAACCAATTCTTACTTCTGTATCTCGCTTGTAACTTGACTTTAACATTCAATATTTTGGTCAATCATTTAAAATGCACCAGTTAACCATTTTATACATAAAAAATAAAAATAGAATTTTTGATCTCAAATCGTGTCCAAGTCCCTTTAAGTTCAAAATGTAAATGATTATCTTTAAACAAGAGTCTACAAAATGTTTCTGATTATGTTAATTGATAGACCGTGCCCTGCTGACAGATGTGTGTGTTGTGTCTATGTTTGATGAGAACTCCTCCCATTCGTGACTGTGTTTATTACCGTATATCAACAGCCCAGCGTTCCAGCTGATGTAACAGGTGGCCACCCCCGTCACCACCGAGGCGAGGGTGGTGCTCAAGTAGACCCCTGAAGAGACAGATAGAACTAAGTGCAAGTGTTATAGATGTGATAGATCTCAAAATGTCACACAAATCAATTCACTTAATTGTCAAGAATGATACAAATTCTGATCATCAAATTATTAATTTTCCCAATTTTGACCTGAGTATGAGAATCCGACGATTCCAGCCCGCTCCGACACTGGGGCCCACGCCGACAGAATGGCGCTCAGCGCTGGCTGACACATACCCTTTTGTAATGACAATTCAAGTTTATAATATTTTACATGAAAAATATTCATAATCCATATGACAAATTTGGAAAAAAAAAACACCTTTGGCATACCTCTGCAAGTCCTTGGATGAATCTAATCGCAAATACTATCATTGTACTGTATGGCATTAAAAATGCCAGGACCAAGAAACAAGACCCACTCAGGAAGATGGATCCTCCCAGTATTCTATTTAAGACATTGGATAAGTGAATTTGTAAAATTCTTTAATAAAGATACTCCAAGTCAATGCTTTTCTAACAAATTGCTATTTTGCATGGCATAAAATTTTCTGCAAAATACATATGCAAATTAAACTAAGTTTACAAAAATTTAGATTATTGATATTCAAAATTTGTACAGTATACTTTGATTTACTATTGTGTTTGTTGATCAAATTTGGAGAGATACAAAAGTATCATTATTATTTGCATTTGAGGCAGGCGAAAAAACAAATTATGAGTCAGAATTAAGGGACAACAATACTTGAAAATATTCGATTAATTTAAACCTATGTTTGCGTTTTATAAATGTAGTCATTTGTTGATACGTCATTGGTGATCCCCATCTAAGTCTGACTGACTGTAAAGATCGGTCTATTTTTATCTGTTTAACCACACCAGTAATTGTTTCTGTCCAAAAGAAAATTCTTAGACCTTAGACATAGATAAACTAGTTTACCTAGAATGATAAAAACTAATGCTCACTTTGTTGGAGAGAACCTGAGTGCTAGGAATCCCCCAGGTACCTGAGTGATGACGTAACCCACAAAATAGGCTGTGTTGAAGTACTGTGACGTAGCAACGCTCCAATCCAAATGTAGGTCGTACGCTGTGCCGTTTAAATTGCACTTGAACATAAATCATATTTCTATATGTCATTTGCAAATATATAATAGCGAAACCGATAGAATAGCAAAAACATTCAATTCTGTATACATGTATTTACATTCAGTGTATATTTTCCCTTATGTATGCATTGGAAATCTGCGACAATCAATTTCCTATGAACACACTTAGGTTAGATGATGAGTTTTATTATGACGAAACAAACGTCACAAGCGAAAATCAGAGTTCACGCTTGTGGCTGTTACACTGACTCTTCCATAAATTTAACTTACCCTTAAATAATTTGCTAAATAAAATCATTGCCATGTTTGATGCTTGTGGTGTGTTTAAAAAAAAAAATAATGGGTGAATGTTTTGCATAAAAACTTAGTATATCGAGCCATTTTCAAGGAACATTCTGCATAAAATAGTATAGTCTCTTTCACTTTTGATGTTATTACTAGGTCAGGCGCGGATCGAAAATCAATTCCTACAACGCATGTTAATTGTTGCAACAGCAGAAAAAAACTATTTTTTGTATTGTCACATTTCTTTCTAGAACACATTCTATCCACCAATTAATGAAGATAAAGTTTAAAATCAATATACGTCTAGAATTTATATTTGACAACAAGTACCTAAATTCTATAAAATAGACTATAAACACGAGGCACGATTTTTACTGCGAAACTGAAAGGGTCAAATAAAACCACGTGGTCTAAAATTTAAATGACAATAACATTCGCAGGGGTGAATAGCTGGCTTTGGGTTTTGCTAAAACTCGGAACGGAAACGTAACAGAACGGAAAACGGAAAATATCATATCACGTTTATCGCTGTAAAAGGGTATAGACTGGTCAGAAACGATTTACTTTGTATCATTTAGTCATATCTAATGAATGATTATCAACATGTTGCTGTCTTATTGATATTCTTATGAATGTCTATCAAATATAGCATTGTAGTTGAGTATGAAGCGGAAAAAAAATCAAATGTATACGAATTGCGAAATATTTACTTATTTTTCTTATATGGTATTGCTGGCATATCAGCATAACGTACGCAGTTAGTGAAAGCAATTCATGTGTTTTATGAGTATTTTTATATTTCAAATATGATGTATATACTTACATCAAATTGAATATTCGGTGTTCTATTATAATACGATCTTAAATCATACAGACGATACAGTATCATTGAGATGAAGAAAAAAAAACCCGTACGACTGACTACATTTAAAATTAAAATACATTAACCAGAGACATAAATAATATGTTATCTATGTCTCTGATTAAACATTAAAATACCCGGTACTTAGTGAAACTATTATTTTAAGCAATGCAATTTTGTTTACGTTTGCATTACTTGCTTGGCAGTTGTTCATTCCTGCAGCTTTATAAATATGATCCGAATAGAGAGCTCTAGACGTTGCCTGCTCTGATTTTCCGATTATAAATTGAGACTTTAGTCTGTCGATCCCAAAATATTCACTCAGCACATGTGGACGATTTAAAAAAATACACATACCTGCAATTGAAATAGATGTTGAAATGCAAAACCACGTAGACTTCTTTATTTTCAGCTGTGTATTAAAACCAGCTGATGAGCTAGATAAGACGTTATAAAGAAAGAATAATGAGAATTTTTAATGCTTCTGAAAGAGAATCGCTTGAACCCTGAGGTATATATAAATATGGAGCTATTCTGCAAAACGTGAATCGAGGATATTTTGGGACAGAATATAGTGGCCAATGCATGTACTTTTAATTTTGAGGAAATAATTATTCTTGAATAAATAATTTAATATTGCTAATCTTTCAAAAAAATTCAAAAATTGCATAAAGTATATCGTTTTTAGCATGACTAACAAATCTATGAAGTAAATAACATTAGATAAGATTTTCCGTTCCGTTTTCCGTTCCGCGTTTTAGCAACACCTATCTGACATTATGCAAATTGACAAATGTAAAGTCTACAAGTTTGTCGAATTTTGAAATGACCTTATATGGCAACTGCCTTACGGCGGGAAAAGGCATACTGCAATCGCTGGAATGGACAAAGATAATCGTAATATTCATATAAACTGTTGCAATAAGTTTTTAATGAACGACACTTTTTCTATCGAAAATACCGGTATCATTTTTGGAAAAATTATGGAGTTATGATTGAAACTGGACAAAACAGGAGGGGGTTTATGTATATGAAAATCGTTATCGATGTGATGAATGCACTAATTTCTGTAATGCCTGATATCTTATTTCTCTAAAATAATTTGATATGTAATTTAAACTTGAATATAAGTGAATGAGTACTCTTCTCTAGAAATGAGACAGATCAAGAAATTCCCTAGGAGGTGAATATATTATGAGCGGCTTTGGGTTTGGAGACCGCCGTGAGTTCCCATGTAGCTCCATTGCTTGTGAATTCTAAGAATTTTGAGAGAATTTTAACCGGGTTTTCCAAAGGAAAAATCCGGTTATTGAAATAGTGAAAATGGCGGTCGGGCGGCTGGCTGCCAAAAAAGGTACCAATTACTCCTCGTACAGTGTCAAGATAGGAAGTTGTTCTTTTGCAGATCAATTGTACACATATCAGAGGTGTACAAATTGCTAGAATTTTGATATCTGATAATTAATGAGAAAAAAATACCAGCTGTTTAACTTTTTGGGTAAATTTATTGCATTAGAATACCCCATTTCTCTGGATAGGTAGTATTTATCAATTCAGGATTGACAAATTGATTATGGATACTGTTCACACAAAAGAAAACCCGGTTTGCTGTCACATTTACATCTTTTCTCTTTAATTGTTAATTTTCTGAATGTGTTAGAATTAAACGATCGCGACTTGCAAAGATTTGATAATTTTTCGCGAAAAGATGTTGTAACTATACATTAATTTTTACTTTTGATAAATATCAAAATGATTTTGTTGTGCAAGTGTATAATAAGAGAATTATATAAGAACTTTTATCATAATTAATTAAAGCACAACGTTTTGTTAACAATTAAAAGGTTTTGAAAGGTAAACAGTGCATGTTCACAAGTGGCTGTAAAGCTGTATCATATATAATAGCTCTCCGGAAATTTGTTATCAACCAACTTCACTAAGTGAGTCTGTATTGAACCGACATTCAGGACGTCATACTCACATCCCGTAATACTGGTAATTGCTTGAAATAAAAAAAAAAACCAATTTTCACCTGCATTTTTCCAGATTTATTGCCGACAATGCAAAATGAAACATATTTAGAAATAATTTATACACATTTTAATTTCACGACAGTTAGCCTTTTTTCGGAATTTTTATTTATTTTCTAAAAAAGGGGGAGGGTTAATCTCAATACCAATAAACCCAATGTCTTAAAATAGTGTTTGTTTTTCTCATTGATAACTTTGCAACTCAGCAAATATAAGACCAATTGGTCGATCCTGTGTAATTTTTCGCCGGGGGGGGGGGGGGGGGGGGTGTCTTGTCCCAACTTTGTGGTAGCGATAGAGATGTTAAAAAATTTTCTTTATTCAGCCGAGCTTTAACAAACTTTATATTTATACTTTATACTTTAACAATTTGTTGCTTGTACTCTAATAAAAATGCGTGTATATCTATTTATATGTATATCCAAACAAAGTCATTATATTTATTTTATCTAAAGCCGATCGAATTCCTCACTGGCATCTTGATTATACAGAGATAATATGAGAATACATTTTTTTTAAATTTATTCCGTCCCCATTCCGGCGATTACGGCATGCCTTTACCTGCAGCTAGCCTTTTCTATCGGCGACGTCACTGTTTCCATATATGGTCATGTCAAAATTCGACACACTTGTAAACTTTACATTTGTCGATTTGTAACATGTCAGCCGTGCTATAAAACGGAGATACAAATGAAATGACTACAGATAGAAAGTGTGTATTATAGCGAGCGCAGCTCGCCGGCGCGTAGCGCCGGCGAACGAAGCGAGCTCTAAGAACCAGTGTGCGCGGGAAATAAACCTACAGTTCATCAAACCAAGGGCGCTTTCCATTAACGTTGCCTCGCCGGCGACGTAATCGGGAAACGGTGACGTTAATGGAACGGTTGGCAACGTCACAATGATCCATCGATGACGATTGCATCTTAAAACTAATACTTATCTTAAAATTTGATCAAGAAATTTTGGATTTTTGCAGTTTAAATGTATTTCAATGTAGTAGGACAAATTGTAGTTTTAGAAAAACTGGTTTTGTAGAAGATGATAACTTCAACACCATATTGTTTCCTAATCGGCAACGGTATATTGCGTTGCCACAATCGCTTGCCGGCGACGCGCGTTCCAGCAATCGGCAACAAAGGCAACTCCGGCAAATCGGGCGATGTCGGTTAAATGGAAAGCACCCCCAAATTTTTGTCTACGTCCCATAATGCTCTCTAATATTTTCACCCGTGGTGCTATGCCAAAAATGGCCGACTTTTAACTCGTAATTTACGGTGTCTTAAGGTTTGGAGACACGTTTTGAGTACCGCATATGCTTTGGCGAGACTCAAGAGATTTGTTACATGCTTCCATACTATTACTTATTCAATAGGTTTGTTACTGACTGTGTACAGAAATTTGTGGGGTCGGTAAAGTCCTTTTATGGACTTTACCGATCCCACAAATTTCTGTTCACAGTCAGTAACAAACCTAATAAGTGTTTTGTTTTGTCGAGGACCTAAAGTTTGATATGTAAACAAACAGAAGATAATACATAATATTAAAATTCATAGCTTAATTCTCTAATTTTTTACCTTTCTCGTCAGTCGTCTGTGCAAACCTGGATGCCATATTGTAGGATCATAATATTACGTCACGGGCAAAGGGGGGACACTCTAAATATTTTGGGGCTTAAAACTCAAAGGTATGGTTGAACATTTGTGTAAAAAATCAGCTTGAATAACGTTACGTCCGCCATGTTGCCGTATAAATTTTGACGCTTGTCGTGTAAAGGAATTTATAAGGCAATCACGTGACGCTATTTATCCAATGACGTCGAGACATTCCAGTCCGAGGCAAAACAAATTCATATATTGAGTCGAGATACGTAAACTGAGGCCGCTTTCCATTAACGTTGCCTCGCCGGCAACGTTATCGGGAAACGGTGACGTTAATGGAACGGTCGGCAACGTCACAATGCTCCAACGAGGACGAATGCAGATTAAGACTGATACTTATCTTAAAATTTGATCCAAAAATTTTGGCTATTTGCAGTTTTAATGTATTTCAATGTAGTAAGACAAATTGTAGTTTTGGAAATACTGGTTTTGTAGAATATGATAATCTCGACGCCATATTGTTTCCTATTCGGCAACGGTATATTGCGTTGCCACAATCGCTCGCCGGCGACGCGCGTTCCAGCAATCGGCGACGAAGGCAACACCGGCAAATTCGGCGATGCCGGTTAAATGGAAAGCACCCCTAGACGAACAAATCATGGATGACGTCACAGTGCTCTCGCGCTATATTTCCCGCGATAAATTTAGAGGTGGATCAAACATCTGTAATGAGTGTACTGGCTATTTCAGTAAAGACTGCGATACATGCCTCATTGACAATTGATTTGTTTTTAATTTTTTTAATATAGAGATTACTAGTATATAAATAAATACTAGCAAGAGCCATACTTTACTCCATTTTTAAGCTAATTGTGCATGCATATGCAGGTAAGTATATGAGTAGGGAGGAAATAAACAATAGGACATTTTCTCTCTCTCTCTCTCTCTCTCTCTCTCTCTCTCTCTCTCTCTGAGTCTGAGTCTCAGAAATCTGAATAATTCGCCGATGTAGAGCTTTAGGGGTTGAATTATCCGAAGTTTAGGACAGAGTTAAGTTGTTTGACGCCAGTTCTCTTGATTGTTATTGATTTAATTGCCAGGTCAAACCAAATATCGGCACGACAGCAGATTTTTGAAAAATCGCGTTGCATTCCTGAGCGAAGCTCATGGCAGGGTTTTTACTTATTTTGACTCTAGGTATTATTTATTGATAAGATTGCCGACTCCTGTGGTTATATGAACTTATGGGACCGACGAGCATTCAATGCTTATATGAACTTTCTCGTGACGTCACAATCATCATAGCACGCGCTTATTGCTTGTCGCTAGGACATTTGGTTGGTACGTGAATAATTTAATTCTGGTTGTAACGCGCTTTCTGATTGGCTAAAAAATTATTTTATATCGTATAAAGAATGTTGCCTACGTCATAGTAAGACTAAAGTCAAAAACGCATCAATACGCCTGACGTTATGTTTGAATTTTGTACAGTTTTACGTAATTTTAAAGGTCAAATGACCGTTTTTATCTACAATGAAGAGTAAAAAAATTAAATTATAAGAAATGAATTCAATATTTATTAGTTTTATACGATGAAAAATGGTTGGAAACAGTTTTCGCTTTTTTATAAACCGCGTAAACTGCCCCAAACCATTTTATATCGTATAAAACAAATAAATATTGAATTCATTCCCTAATTAAATCTAATTATAAATTGATTAAATCCTTCAGGATTTGATCACGTGACCAACCAACTTCATATCCCTGTGAAATTTTTAAATTGCTGTTTATTTCTTAAGTAAAGCTAGATTTCAGCATTCAAATATTAAGAGGAGTGTAGTTTTACCTCAACAAAGGTAACGTCATCACTGTCGTTGTCTATGATGACGTAAACCATCACCATGGTGAACACCGTCCTGAAGCCAAAAAGGATCAAGAAACACAGGAACGACAAAAGAACCACACTGACTCTTTTTGGGACACTCATTGTATATTGTAGTAAACCGCCTATTGATGAATATTTATTAAAAAAAAATCAATCCCAAAGCATGGAGTTACTTAAATTTCTAAACGTTATAGGGTTAACGTAGATAATGGTCTTTTCAAAGTCAAGATTTTAAAATTATTTTAAGGTGTGTTTTAAATAAAAAGAATATAAGTTTTTAGGCGTTCGTAGTTAATTCAACTATGTTTAAGGTATGTCTTAAATTAAGCTGTACATACCTGAAGAAATGTTCCCTATCTGCTCCTGAGGTAAAAACTGTACTTATGATCTCGGCATTGTTTAATTACTCGAGAACAGAATACAGGTGCCGTGTGCAGGTCAGCATATCAGCTCATATAACGGTATACTTCTACATTGTGATACAAACACTAGTAAGAGGCAAAGACAGTATTTTATCTGCGTCTCTTTCGAGATACATGTAATCAATGCGGGGACATATTGGTACATTGTTAGCGAACACAGAGCCTTTGTGAACGATCCGGGTCGAGTTTTAGTACAGGAAATACTAGTAGATAGATAAAAATTTGAAAGGCTTGTGAAATATATTTCCCAGTTCTGCTTTGAATGGTTTATATTGTCTTAGTGTAAAAGTTGAGTTTTGATACAGAAAGTCATTTCTTTACGAGAATTTTCTCAGAACAAATTAGACAAGAATATCATGGTGGAAAATTTAGGGTGATATGTGTTAATGCTCTACTTGAATATTTATTTTCTACAAAGCTCACTCCCTTCATATCCGCACATGAATACATGAATGAATATATTTCATAATTAAAACGAACCACATATATATATATATATATATATATATATATATATATATATATATATATATATATATATATATATATATATATATATATATATATATATATATATATATATAGATGTGATATATCACATCTATATATATATATATATATATATATAGATAGATATATATATATATATATATATATATATATATATATATATATATATATATATATATATATATAGATGTGGTTCGTTTTAATTATGAAATATATTCATTCATGTATTCATGTGCGGATATGAAGGGAGTGAGCTTTGTAGAAAATAAATATTCAAGTAGAGCATTAACACATATCACCCTAAATTTTCCACCATGATATTCTTGTCTAATTTGTTCTGAGAAGCTTCTGCAAAGTACTTTTATCAAACAAATATCGCGGATTTAAGAAACGAATTAGCGCTTTTTTTTTGTTTAAAATTTGTCACATCTTAATTCCTATGTAAATTAAATAAATTTCGGAGATGCATAATTATATAGGTACTTAATTATTTCATATTATATTATTGCAAGTTGTCATCTTGGTTCAAACTCTGAATGTCTACCACTTCACTCTCATATTTGTCATTTCGGGGTGGTTATCGAAATAAAAAATTGAAAATGAAAATATAGTTTTTGCAATAATTTCTCAATAATCAAGATCAAGAATGCTTATTTAATTTAAGGTTAAGTGATCGAATGAATGTTAGTTTAAGATAGTGGAGTGGAGTTTGTTCTGACTATCTTTACTTATATGATTTATGGTTACAATAATTATTAATAAAGTGGATTAATTTTGATTCTAAAAAATGTAGATAAATACAATGTTTGATAATTTACAAGTTTATATGTATGACGCTCAAGGTGTTAAGCATTTATTTAAATCATTCTGTTTCTTTACTGGCAAATGTCATGTTATTTTAATACAATTATATCAATAATATTGAATGCCGTCAAAAAAACCAATATATTGGCTGTATAAAAATTCATTACAGGAAATGATACATGTATGTCCAACACATGAAAGCTCATCAAATGGCGAATTGTGGTCATTTGACCGGTACACTTGTTCCTAATCCGACATACAAAATGTAATGAAGATTTAAAATCATCCGTTGATTTTTTAACTTAATTAAGCCCTTTTCGTGTTTTTTGCTGGCATTATCTTTTATTTGAATATATGCAGAGCGACACTACCATTCTGTGATGATGTGTCATAGGTAGATCCATAAGTCGGTTTGTGTACCTTCACTTTCTGCAGCCACTAGTTTCTCATAAGCCGATTGAGCCCATTCCTGCTGTTTTCCCGATCCAAAAGTGGTGTATAATATAACATAAGAACGCTTGCGTATTTATGGAATGCCATAGCTGCCTTAAGGTCAATTTCATATTATATGAATTGGTGTATTTTTTATATGCAATAGTAATATCATTATATGCAGTGCTAACATCATTATATGCAGTGCCAACATCATTATATACTATTATTTCACCATTATATTTAGGGGTAAAATCTGTATATGAAGAGGTAACATTATTACGTTATGTCGTAAGATCATTATGTGCAGTAGTTTATTCATTATATGCTATGAATAAATCTTTATATGATATGATAAACTCATTTCATACAGAGCTAAACTCATTATGAACTATTGTTCAATCGTTATGTTATATGGTACACTCTTCATGTGCAGTTGCAAAATCCTTTTATGCAGTGCAACTTCTTAACATTAGGTGATAAGTTCATTATATGCAGTACTAACATCATGTTATGGTGTATTAAAACCATTATGTATGGTGGTAAAACCTTTATGTATTGTGGTGAAAGCTTTACATGCAATTGTAAATCCTTTATATGATGTTACAATTTTATAATATGCCGTTGTTGAGTCATTATATTATGAGGTCAGTTCTTTACATGATGTGATCATTTCATTATATGGAGTGGTGACTTCTTTATATGCAGTCGTAACTCTTTATGATGAGGTTGTAAACTGGTTCTCGCTGAAAAGTTTTAATGGGGAGGAGATCCAGTTTTACTTTTAAAAAGATGCCGCGTTCATTGTGACGATGCACATTTCCTGGTCAACTTGTCGTTTGTTTTGAAGAGAGAGAGAGAGAGAGAGAGAGAGAGAGAGAGAGATGTGTGATAAATCGAATGAATTTTAGTAGAGTACGCGTTTAATTTTAAAAGTCAAATAAATTTCAAAAAATGATTGAATTTTGTAGAAATTTAATACCCCCCTCTGCTTCTAGATCCGCGCATACAGTTAGGAAGATCACTTTATGCATCTTGATATTAACATAGAACAATTTGATTTCTACTTGCTATTGTGTTTTAAACAATATATGTAATTCTTTGAAGCTTTTTGAATTAATAAATCTAATTCTGTCTCTTCAAAAACGTTTAAATTGAGGAGTTACTTTGCTCTTGATTGTTATTTAAAATAATTTTAATAGCATCCATATAAACCGTGGTGCTTGGAACAAACTTATCCGTATTTTGCTGATTCATACATTATTGCACGGCTTGCTTTTAACGATGTCGAACAATGTGTATATATATTTTGAAAACGACATTTTTTACAAAAAAAAAATACATTAACTTTATCGATTAATGCGTTACTTCCTCGTTCAGCAGCAAGTATTCTAGCTGCAGACCTGTAGCTCTCTGGTTGAAAAAATTCGGAATTTGTCTATCCGAATTTTTTCAACCAGAGAGCTACAGATCTGCAGATACAAATATTTAAAATGTGAACAAAGTCGGTAACGTTGAAAAAATCAGCCCACATGTAAAATATTACAATGACAAGCGTTTTGAAACTTATTTATCCCGACATCATTTATTTTCAAAACCATCGGAATAGGGGTATTACCTTTTCAAAAATTAATTTAAAAAATACCAAGCTCGGTGATTATTCGGACATCCTGCGTAACCACTCGGCTATACTAGAAACGATGAAGTTTGCTAAGATTTAAAACACCGTTTTTTAACTTCGGAGGTTTTTTTTTCGAAGTTTAATCTTTAAAAACATGCCTCTTTGAAACAAAAATCGGATATGCCTTGAAACCAGTCACATTTTTCAGTGAAACCATTTTACAATTTGTTTAATGCATGGGGGTCTTGAACGGGGTGGGGGTGGGTCGCGGGGAGGACCCCGCCCCAGAAAAATTAAAATTTCTTAAAATGTCCATGAAATTACCAAAAATTTGCCTCGGACCCACCTCCCCCCACCCCTTCGACAAACTTCAGTATTCATCGTACCCCCCCCCCCCCGAAAATTTTGTACTGATCCGCGTATAAAATGGACCTATAAAAATGATATGACAATATCTGCAACAGCTTTATGGAAAATAGCACAGGAACTGCAACACCTTCTTTGTTGGATTTAAAATACAAAAATACATACCCGGTGAGCTTAAATTTTATTAAGTGGATGAAACAACCATAAAAAGAGGTTAAGACCAACCAATTTCTTTATTATTTCTTGAAAATCAAATTAATTTTAAGAAAAATGAAAAATAATTTTTATTTATGTCTATGAATAATAATCTGTCTATTCCTTTTGCGTTGGAGGCATTAATCAGCGAGGAGTAGCATCTACCTGGTACATTGAAACAAAGGTCTTTCGACTTTGATTTTGAAACGCTTGCTTCATTTTTTGTAATTTCTTTTACTCTTAAATTAAAAGCATACTCTACTAATAATAAATAAGATTTTTCACACAAAATGGGTTCAATGATTGATATTATGATATCGATGTTAAAGGACAGATAAACTCTCTCTCTCTCTCTCTCTCTCTCTCTCTCTCTCTCTCTCTCTCTCTCTCTCTCTCTCTCTTCAAAACAAACGACAAGTTGACCAGGAAATGTGCATCGTCACAACGAACGCGGCATCTTTTTAAAAATAAAACTGGATCTCTTCCCCATTAAAACTTTTCAGCGAGAACCAGTTTACAACCTCATCATAAAGAGTTACGACTGCATATAAAGAAGTTACCACTCCATATAATGAAATGATCAGATCATGTAAAGAACTGACCTCGTAATATAATGACTCATCAACGGCATATTATAAAATTGTCACATCATATAAAGGATTTACAATTGCATGTAAAGCTTTCACCACAATACATAAAGGTTTTACCACCATACATAATGGTTTTAATACACCATAACATGATGTTAGTACTGCATATTATGAACTTATCACCTAATGTCAAGAAGTTGCACTGCATAAAAGGATTTTGCAACTGCACATGAAGAGTGTACCATATAACATAACGATTGAACAATAGTTCATTATGAATTTAGCTCTGTATGAAATGAGTTTATCATATCATATAAAGATTTATTCATACTTATTAAACTACTGCACATAATGATCTTACGACATCACGTAATAATGTTACCACTTCATATAAAGATTTTACCCCTAAATATAATGGTAAAATAATAGTATATAATGATGTTAGCACTGCATATATAATGATGTTAGCACTGCATATAATGATATTAGCACTGCATATAATGATATTACTCTTGCATATAAATGAAATACCAGTTCATATAATATGAAATTGACCTTAAGGCAGCTATGGCGTTCCATACGTATTGGGGAGATTTACTTTGCATCCTGTGAAGTATATAACAAATTAATCATAGTTCATATTTTTTCATCATTTATTTCAAAAAGAAAATTCATAAGTATTAGATAAAGGAATCATTTTTCGGCATCTTTCAATGAAGACATTTGTGGATACACATACCTTCTATTCCAAAACCTGCAAAACCGTCTTCCATGATCAACAGAATACATGCTACGGTCACAGGGGCTAAGCCCGTTTTAACATCCTAATTTCAATGTAAGCATAAATAAAGAAAGGGGTCGAACTCTGACCCAGATAAAAAAAACAAACTACCAGCTCGCTTCAAAAGCCTAATAAATCAATCAATCAATTTGTATGTAAGCAGCATACGTTTGATGTGAGATTTTTAAAGATTAGTGCGAATGTTTCTCGACTTGTTGCTATACTGCTGTTGTCATAGGCAAAATCCCATCGTGAGCCTTGGACCGGTAAATGTCCGAGTAAAAATAAACTGGCGACTTCGAGAAAATTATGACGTTTATCTCCGCTATTTTAAGACGCATCAACCCACAAATATGAGGGACACAGAGTTGAGACAGGTTATGAAATTTGGCATTTTTTGCATATTTGGCCCCGCCTATGGCCCTTGGGGGTGGTAGAGCCATGAATTTAACAACTTAGAGACCGTCTTATAAGTAAACATCAATCTGCTTATATCAAAGGAAGATACATAGGGATAAATGCTCGAACCATACATGATATATTTGACTTTTGCGAAAATGAAAATTATAATGAAATTCTTCTTTTCCTTGATTTTAAAAAAGCATTTGACTGTGTTGAATGGAATTTTATTTTTGAAACTCTCTAAAGATTTAACTTTGGTGATAACTTCCTCAGCTGGATATTCATACTCTATAACGAACCAAAATTTAGATTAAAAATAACGGATGGATTACAAAAAGATGCTCCATGAATAGAGGCATTAGGCAGGGATGTCCTGTCTCCGCTATAATATTTCTTTTTGTAACGGAAATACTATCTTTAACCATTATGGAAAACAAAGAAATTACTGGTTTCAAAACCCAATATATGACAAAAGAAATAAAATTGATTCAACATGCAGACGACGCTACATTACCGCTTAGAGACAAACAATCACTAAAGGCTGCGCTAAAATGTATAAATAGTTTTGGTACGATATCTGGCATGTCGTTAAATATAGATAAAACAGAATGTATGCTTCTTGGTGACTTGGAAGGAACAGAAAACACAATACATGGAATTAAGATCAACTTTGATTGTACAAAAGTACTAGGTACATATATTGGACACAACAAAGAAAAGTGTATTGAAAAAAATTGGGGAAATAAACTGAAAGAACTAGAGAGACTTTTTGAATCGTGGAAAAAAAGAAAATTAACTATATTCGAAAAAACATGTATTATTAATAGTTTAGCTATCTCCAGATTGATCTACAATATATCAATATTACCATCCCCAAGTTCTGTTATTATTTAATCTATAAATAAATTGATTTTCAATTTTATCTGGAATAAAAAGGATCGAATAAAACGAAAAACACTTATCGGAGATGTAAAATATGGCGGAATAGGAATAGTAGATATAGAATCAAAATTCAAAGATATTAAAGCATCTTGGATATCTTATATATTAAACGGTGAAAATAACTTGCTCTATTTTCTAGAAAATTTCAAACTGAAAGATGATGACATACTTTATATATTACACACAAATAAATGATCTGCAAAACCACTTTCTCCTAAAAAAAGCTACCAATATTTTACAGAGAGATATTTGAAGCATTTAGTTATTTCCAAACCACTAAAGAGGCAAATGCTATGTCAAACCCTGAATTTTTACAACAGCATATTTGGGGCAATAAAATGTTCATGTTTAAAAACAAAACACTTTATTTTCAAAACTGGTTTAATAAAGGTTTGAAATATGTCAAAGATATTGTTGACGAAAATGGGCTAAAACCACTGGAATTCTTTTTGAATATATTAGCCCAAAAGAACAATTTAATCTGTGAATATTTTATAATGAAAAACGTATTTCATAAATTAAAAAAAAACAGTTTGACCTAGGTCTGGCTAAACATACGACTGTTATTCACAGACCGCAGTTTCTATTTCATGGTAACATATATGAATCGATAGGTGATAAAAAAATGTAAATTTTACTATAAGATTTTTAGAGATCACAAATTTGAAAAGCCATGCTATATCAAGAAAATACTTAAGGAATTTAATATTGAAGGATTAGAATGGATAAAAAACATTTATCTAAACAAAGTCGTTAACATGTCTGACAAACAAATCGCAGATTTTAACTTAAACTATTAAACAACATACTTATAAGTAGAGACTATCTCAGTAAATGAAAAACGATTCTAGTACATGCTTGTATTGTAAGCACCCTAATGAAACAATAAACATTTACTATATGATTGTACAAATGTAAAAAAAAAATATGGAATATTGTTAGCATTATCTTACATTTTGTTGTTTCATGTAAACATGTAATAGATTCTGCGATTATTAGTTGCCATAAAATCTTTGATGAAATTTTGTTAGCGACAGACACAAGGGTAAAACAGTATACAGATACTCCTTTGGGGGGGGGGGGGGGGGGGTCATTTTTGCTTTCAGCTATGGGGAGCTTATTACCGTATAATTTTTTCTGTACTTTCTCTTCTCTCTGCCATAATAGCTTTCCTGCAGAAGTATCCGAGATGCCTTCACATTGATGCGATTGCTTTCTTGATGGAAAGATATGACTCCCGTGAAAACCTGGAAGCAGAAGGTATAACTGGGTATAAGAGGAATTCTATAACACAGGTTACTTACTATGTTTGCTAGGAAAACTAATTACTTTCATTGCGAATACAATCAAGAGACCTATGGACCACATCGCTCACCTGAGCAACTATGAGCAACAATGGGTGTTCAAAAGATATTGTGCCGTATGGCTACTTGGTAGAATAACAAAAAATATATATATTGTTAAGTATTCGAATTTTACACTTATTTTTGTATACACGTAATCTTTTACATTGTACCTTTATGGAATTTTATTTTAACCAAGAATAAGAAAATAAGCAAGATATAAAACTAAACAGGGGTACACTGTTAACTTCCAATTCCCTATTTATTTCGTTCTGCCCCCCCCCCTTATAAAGCGATCAAAATATTTGAGAATATATAGGTACATTTTGTTTCTCAACTACTTACTAGTTATTGTATTTTTTTAAAAAATATATCCAAATAGTTATTCTATTTTATAAAAAAAAAATCCTATAGATGTACATACAGGCATGCAGATGACATTTTTATTTCTCTTAACTGAAATTCGTTTATTTTTTTCAGAACACAGTTACTCCTTTCACAGATATCAGTATCAGTATCTGGTAAGAAGTGGTGATGATCTAATGTAGAATCAATAATATTTTTGTATAATCTAGATATTTGTTTAACTATTAGGTGCACATCTTCAAAAAGTGTTCCACGTATGTACTTAATTTCAGACTATATACCACGGTAATAGTTTTCAAATCATTGGCAAGACAAAATTGTATCTACATACAGACCACGAACAGGGCAACCCCATTTTATCCATCAAACTTCATTTTTGAGATACAGGTATATATAGGTATCTTGAACATGGGATATCTCTAATACCCCGCTTATGACTAAGTCTTCCCATGGTCCCAACCATTTTCTCTATATAAAAGTATTGAAAAACTCCTGATATCTCGAATAGGGTAACCTCGAATGCCCTGGTTTGTCGAAGTATTTTGAAAATTTGTTTGTAATAAATAAATAATCAATACTTTGATGCGTTTAATACGTATATTGCTATATATTATGTCTTACATTGTATATACTGGTATATTTTGTATTCTTTAATGTATCTGATGAGCCATTTGGCTTGAGAAATAAATAAACTGAAACTGATGAAAGGCTGAAGCCCTTATTTTACCTGGTTTATCTCAAAGTGGAACCATTTTCCGGTCAGCTGAACTAATTGGTCCCTTACCAAAGTAAAATTATTGCTGCAACAATGTCGCAATATCGCGGCAATATTGCAGCAACACATTTTTGTTACCAGAAACCAGATTTTGAGACTAGTGAAATGTTGCCGCTAGCTGCAACAACTTCTGGTAACATTTTGGCAATAATGCTGGAGTGTTGCCGCTAGCGGCAATAACTTCTGGCAACATTCTGGCAATACTATTTCTGTAAAAAATTATATTAACATGCACCTAGAATATTGCCACTAGCTGCAACGACTTCTGGTAATATTCTGGCTACACTCAGTATCATACTGCCAGAAATAATTTTCTGGTAACATCTACATGTATTTGATCATTTAAATCATGAACTAATTTATACATAATATATATAATTCGATCTGGCAATACTGCTAGGCATCATATTAGATTTCTGCTTTAATTATAATTTAAGGAGAAGCCGAGCAGTGGAGGGGGGTTAAAAAATTGTCAATTATTTAGATATGATTTCAGTTATAACACCTCAAAATTTGCCAGAAGTTTACCACGAACTTTTTTTTTCCTCTGATTTATTATGCTTACCGAGCTTGCAAAAGCTTTAGCAGAATTTAGACTTATAAAATTTTAAACATTCAGCACAAGTCTAAAACTGTCAATTATAATTGCATGAATTGCTTTTGTATACATATTTTCCCCCCAAAAATAATAATAAGTCGAAAAAATTAAATCTAATAAATATTTTATGATTAAAGTCTTATTCTAAGAAAGTCTCAATTAAAAAAATCCAGTGATATTCCCTTCAATGGCATATAACTGTTATGCATGGTTACGATGACTGTTTGAATCACCCCCCCCCCCCCCCCCAACTCATGTTTTACGTGAATACCGACCTGTCTGTTCTTTTGTAACGGTATATTCTTTTTTATTAAGTTTAAATATCAGTCTACTTAGATTTGAGTATCTAAACTGCTCGATGCATGTTGAATAAAGAATTTTCGTATGCTGTTTGTTTCCACTTTTACTTTCGTTTCAATGTTAAGTTACGCGCGCGCTGATTGGTCGATCAAATCGCTAGCCGCCAATTTTCACATTCGAAGCTGCCATGTTGTCTGCCATCGAGCCTCCTGCCATCACTGGAGATGGTGAAATGAATGAAATACAGGAATTATCTGTAAACAAGGTTAAAAAATACACTGTCAATGGAGTGTTTATCTGTAAAAAAAAAAATCAACGGCTGAACTGAGGACGAATTGAGTGTTGACATCCCCTGCACCATCTGCATGAGCACGTTTTTGAAAAAGTAAGTTTAGCAATAAAAATATATTCATTGAATGGCAGTTTAAACATGTTTGTTATAAGAATATAAACCGAAAGACTGCGATCTACCATTATACCAATGGGTTTAACACTGTTTAAGAACCATGCGCAGATCTAGAATTTAATTCCGGGGGGAGGGGGGGGGGGTTCGACGGTTATTTGAGTTTGCCAGGGGAAGGGGGTCCGAGGCATATTTTATGATGTAATTTAAAAATTATCTAAGGGGGAGGGGGTCTGGACCCCCCCCCCCCCCCGACCCCCCTTGAAACTGCTTAAAATCTGAAAACAATTGCCAATGTGCTTATATGAAATCCATTTATCTTCCCAGTAGGTCTGCCCTGGGTTACACAGACCTGAAGAAAACCATGAAAAAAGCTGTCACCTTACTGATTAAATGAATGGTGGAACTGGCAACCAAAACAGAATGATGAAGTAATTTGTTTAAGATTATGGAGAGGAACATATACACAACAGTGCTGAATTCCAATGTGGATATTGTTGTGATATTCTGATAGCTGTTTTTGTGATTGTTTATGTGTGAAATCAGAATGCCCACAAGGCTGTCAAAAAAGGACATTTGGAATGCCTAGGACGAATGCCTTGATCGGTCGTAATACAGCAAGTGGTTGTGTAGGACTTGTGAACTATATGGTTTGAGCTTTGCTTACGGTAAACAGTGAACTTTTGTCCATATCCGTCTGTGCGCGTTGTGTCAATCCGTCTGTGCGCGTTGTGTCAATCAAACTGCAATACATGTTTATCTGCAGCAACAAATCGTCACTGATCGGCTGAGTACTTTGAGTCAAGTTCAACAATATGTTGCAGCAAAACTTTTGCGGCAACATCTTTCTGGCAATATTGCCGCAATCTCATTTGCATACGAAAAACGCTACTGCAGCAACATTGCCGCAATGTATTGCCAGAAAGGTGTTGTCACAACAATTTGTTGCAGCAAAACTTTTGCAGCAACATCTTTCTGGCAATATTGCTGCAATCTCATTTGCATACGAAAAACGCTACTGCAGCAACATTGCCGCAATGTATTGCCAGAATGTTGCTGCAGTATTGCTGCAATAATGCCAGAATGTGTGCCAGAAGGTCAATATTTTGGTAAGGGGTGTCATTACTTCACACAATTCTGTCAGTGAAAATTTTCACACCTTTCAAAACTAGTGGTATATCAAACTGCATAATGTAAGTAAATTAGGATGGTAGCTAGTACCTTTTCACAACTTTGAATCCCCTTTGCCCAAGGATGATTTATGCCAAACTTGGTTGAAATTGGCCTTGTAGTTGTAATCAGAAAAGCTCACTTGAGCTTTCAGCTCAGGTGAGCTAAAAAGATTAATTACGCATACAGAATAGAGATTATTTTTTTATCACGTACGTTCCATTAACAATAAAGCATGATTGAGATACGAAAATTTTAAAGAAAACTTATTTAAATTTAACAGAAACAGTCCATGTTTTAATTGAACACACAACATGTAATTTACAATAAGGTTTTTTTTCAGAAATGACAGAATGGGGTTATTATCTGATTACCTGTTAAAATTAACAGCATTAAGGCAGAAAAAAACAAGATATCTGTGAGCCAATGCTCACTAGTGATACCCCCGCTCTGAATATGAAATATAAGCAAAGTCGACATTTAACAGAAAGCTGGCATCCGATTGTTACAGAAATATATCCCACAATATGGCATGCCTAAACAAATAGTGTGTTAAAAATTCAAGCATCTGCGATAAATAGCTGCTAAGAAATCTTTGAGGAAAATTTGTTTGAAAATTTTGGCTAAAATAAACAAAGTACTCATTTAACATGAAGTTGACGTCCCATTGGTACAAAAATATATCCCACGATATGCCATGCCTTAACAAACACTGTGTAAAAATTTCAAGCATCTGCGATAAATAGTTGCTGAGATAAATGCGACAGAAATTTTTGTTACGGACGGACAGACGGACCGACAGAAGGACAGACAGACAGACAGACAGACACACAAGGGTAAAACAGTATACCCCCACTCCTTCGGAGCGGGGGTACAATAAAATAAATTATTAAAAAATAAAATAGAAGAGCAAATTTTGTTAATACATAATTCTGACTTCAAATCATCGTATAACAAAAGTAAAATCGTTATGAAAAGGATATCTTAATACTAGTATATATCTTGATTTTAGAGTTCAGTAAAATATCAAAAATTATTGTGTACGGTATTTTAACCAAAATAAAGTATGAATATTATATTTTAACTCCATATTTCAAAGAATGTACACAATACTACACATCATTTAAAATTGACCTTAACTTCAAAACAAAGTTCATTTGCAGACGCAGGCAGTGCAGTAATTAATCTCAATGTGACAGATAAAGATAAAGCTTAGGATTTTCTTCCTGTGGAAGGTTAATTAATCCCAAAGGACAAATATTGCACTGCCTTCCAAGTATACAATGGTAACATTCTCAGCAGTTATCTCTCTTTGCCCATTCATTCTTATGCATAGATAAGGAATCTACCCCACCACCCCATCTCCAAACCAAAAGACATAGAGAACCATTAGAAAAATTATTAGAAAAAAACAGAAAATTTGTGGACGGAAGAGTGACAGACGGACAGACAGAAGGACGGACAGACAGAGTGATTACTATAGGGCACCCGCAAATCCTTGCAGGGCCCTAATAAGAAACGTTAGTTCACAAACACAGATGTGATTCTAGACTCTTTATTTCTGGGTTGTTGTTTTTTTTTGCAAATCCGTATTTTTCGTTTCCCATGTGACAAATTTTTAAAATTACATTGCAATTGCTTCTCCAATTCAAAGTTCTTAACAGTCAAGACTGAAGTGGATTTGAAGTCGATTTGTTAACGAAATATAATTATATTGATTTTACAAGGCCGAGTACTAAGCAAGTACACACACTCTCACGCAGTGTTCCATTTGTATTGTGGCGTCATCTTATTGCTTAGTTGACGCCATGGTGTGATAGTTTCAACTGCAGATATTCAGCGAAATTTCTTGAAAATAGCTCTTTTGATGTGTAAAATTGATATTATATTGTGGAAAACACAAAACTGTAAAAAAAAGATATGCAAAATTGATACATTTCAATCAAAATCCCAAAGGATCCTATGTTAAAAATTAACAAGGGCACTGCTAAACGGAGCATCCCCTCGCAACATGAGTTATTGTGTGTAAGGATGTATTATTTAAGAATAAATAGTTATGTTAATGATAAGATCACATTCTACTATCCCTACATTACTGCAAAAACTACATTTTCTTTACCTGTACTCGATCTAAATCTAAAAAATATCAAGTTGTTGATTTGAACTGCTTACTTTCAATTGGTTTCAAAGAAGTGAAGCGGAAGATTGATAACTCTTACTCAGAAAGTTTGATTGATAACTCGTATACAAAGTTGGTTATGACACTGATTTAATGAAATAATAATTTGTAATAGTATTAATGGTTTTGAAATACACATGCATTTTTTATTTTTTATTTTACAAAAGTGTGCAATCTATGATAAATATTTTTAGTTTTGAACGAATTTTGTCATAATGTATCCCCCACCCCCCCCCCTCACCCTTTACAATGGTGTAATTTTATCTAAGTTTTTGCATTAAAAATTGACCAATTGATATGACATTGCATTTGTTTTAATCTATTACAATGAGGCATACTTGTGCAAAGGTGAAGGAAATTCCATTGGAAGTTTTTTTTTTTTAATTTACTAGAAAATTGAGATGGAGTGCACACACACCAATACGAACACACACACGCACGGTAGCGATGCTATATCCCCTTCGCAACAAGTTGCGCGAGGGGATAACAAACTTTCAGATGACCCCTTAAACAAACGGTGTGGTAAGTGTCTTATTTTTTTAATCTTAAAATTATAAGTAGAAATTAATGTAAACATTTTCATTCACAAAACTAGGGTAGAACAAATTAGAAAATTAAATTAAAAATAAAAATACACACACTAAAAATATTTCATCAACTTGTTGATTATTTGTTTATGAGTAATAGAAAAGCAATTACAGTCCAGTACTAAAACATGTGTTGATATAAGAATACATGGAATTTAATTTGGAAAGCCACTTTCAATATCTCAAACCCCCAAATATCTCGAACTTTTGTTGTTGTTTCCCACCCCCAAGTTCGAGATACCGATATTTACCTATAATAATTATAACCATTTAAATCCTTGAGAATGCTTTGCATCTACTAATTTTTGCTTACCCTTTATTGTAGAATGACGATAACAGAATACAGGAGTTGTCATGGGATGGCGATTACCTTGTGTCACAAGCCGCGGATCATGTGGGATTGTAACATATAAAGAGAAAATGTCATGCATTACATGCAAATCACCTCAATGTGAACATACGTACATTTTGAAAATGCAAAGACCTTGAATATTGACTTGCCAGAGAATGCCTCCAAAAAAATATCATCATGTCCTTGGGTTAAAGTTTTTTCCAGTAAAGGCATTCCTTTTGATCTCGATGTGGACATGAAGCAGCAATATTCCAGACCTCTTCTTGAAAGAATTCCAGAAGGTCTTCTTGCTCAACCAAGAGACGGTGTTTGCGGGCATTGTGGCAGCATGTGGTCATATGAACTTTAGAATTCAAAGTCTCATCCCCTTGTTGATAAAAAAATAACAACAGTAGTTCAAGGTATATGAACATTATGAATATGATAAACTGAAAATCTTCTTACACCCAGAACAATTACACAACTACTCTTCCTTTAATCATTAAAAAAGAAAAACAAGAGGCCAATTGGCCTTAAAGGTAACCTGAGTAGCATATAACCCATACAGAAACTTGTCGAGGAGTCTGGAGTGTGCATTTAATTAATTAGGTTTCATTCTGGAGTAGAAAAATTATAAATTTGTAATGACGACCACCTCCCTGCATGAAATCTTTCGAAAAGAATTATGAAACTTATAATTTTGGCAAAAAACTTTAAAGATCTGGTCTACAAAATCATGAATTCAGTTTTCCTTTCAGGTGTGTGGGAGTAAAGAAGATAATTTTTTAACATTATATGCATTAACACTTTATATATATCCATTTTGGCCGTGCCCTAGAGTCAAAACCCATACACCATGGGACATGAAAATTAAAATTTCTTTAGAGGACTTCCTGGTAAACACAATTATAAGTCAGTTTTTAATACAGATGTGTGAGATTTAATAGAGAAGAAATTTTTTAAACATTATATGCATTAACACTATATTGCCATTTTGCCCCCCCCCCCCCCCCCAACCTCATATTTTGAACCCCTGACCCAGGGGCCATGAATATAATAACTATGCAACCAGTTTTTTTTCTCACATTTGTGGAAGTAGAGTAGAAGATTTTTTAAAATTTGGCTTTTTTTCATATAAGGCCCCACATTGGTGCCCCGGGGGTGGTAGAGCCATGAATTTCACAATTTAGATTCCTCTTACCATAGAAATGCCTTACACCAAAAATAGTAACAATCAGCCTTGTAGTTTTTAAGAAGAAGTTAAAAATGTTAATTGTTAACGCACGACAACGGACGAAATCAGATAGCAATAGGTCACTTGAGTTTACTCAGGTGACCTAAAAATCTCACATTTATTACGCCCCCCCCCCATTCCTTGACAATGCTACACAAATAAATGGCAGATACTGACACTGCTGAATGGTATAAAATGAGAAATACTTTTAATATCTTTCCTGACTATAAAGCTGGTCTAAAGAAAACACAGAAATGATATAATATATCGGATACTTCCCCTGTAATGAGAGCAAAATTAATATCTACAACACATGGAAACACGCAGCCATTAAATTTAGAACAATTTTTTTTAGTTCTACACTGATTAAAAAAGAGTAACTGCTACAAGTGTTTTCGAGACCAGATTTTTTAGTAAATTTTTCTCCAAATCAGATAAAAACAGAAATGAATAATTTTCCATTCAAAAAAGTTTTGAGTTGGCAGTAAAAGCTAGGGTCGGTCAGTAAAGCAGAAACAAACCTATTCTTAAGGCCTAACAACAACGTTGTTCATTGACATTTTTAAATACAAAGAACCCAACAGCTTTATATTGTTATTTTGGTAATACTTGAAACTGTGTGTTATTTAAAAGGATTAAACTAAAGAATCTCAACTTCATTTCAGTGGCTGAAAGAAAATGCAGCAACAACACCTGTGATGCACTCTTGAAGTATGACGGACAAGAGCACTGCGTCTTTCACACAAGCCATGCTCTCATTGCGTATGAAGTTCTGTTTGAGTTCATGGACTTGTTTACAAGAAATAGGTGATTATAACCTACAATAAATATTAGGCGTAAATGAAGCAAAAAAAAAGATGACACAATGAATGTAGCCTGTAGAACACTCTCTCCTATTGTTAGGTTTACTGTTTATATGATTGTGTAAAGAATATTCACTTGGCTCAGTTTTGTTCATAGTGGAAAAAATTCAGAAAAGTAATTCAATAAATGTTTACGATATATACAACATGGAATTCATCAAGAAATGGCTTACTAGTAGTAACTGAAAAAAAAATCTATTTAAAAATCATTTATCATTTTATGACTTTGTGGTTTTCCCATTTTATAGTACAACATGTATCATAGGTATAATAAATTGTTGTATACCTTATTGAGCAATCTAGCAATTCATTAAAATATTAAGGTGGAATGACCTCTAATTGTTCGAGAACAATTAGCCTACTAGTTAATTTGATTTCTTTTTTTTATTGTAAAAGATATGGGCATGTCTTACTTTTTCAAATGCAGTTTTTAGCACCCAGATAAGTAAAATTTTATAAAAACTTGCACAATAGAGGATATATTTTAATAAATGTTGATCCTTGTAATAATAAAATAAATATTGATCCTTGTAGTAATAAAATTTTTCCATATTATTGATCAATATAGCATCTATCATTTTTCTTTTTAGAACAACTCTCTACACCCACTTTTTGTCCCTGAGAGACAGCCACGAGAGATCAAATGACCTTCGATTCCAAAAGACCTTTTCATATGCATATTTTAAGTTTGCTTGGAATGGATTTCTGGAGTTGTTGTGTTCCAAAATCGATTTTGAAAAAGGGTTTCAATGTGGTCAGTGTGGGTCATCTCCAGTAAATGTCATCATGGATGCAACAGCACTTGCTCATAGGAAAGACCTTAAGTTTTGGAGCAGCAACCTTCAGAATGCCACATCTGAAAAAGTTCTGCAAGTCCCATACACGTAAGTCAAAGATAACATTTTGCAAACAAACTTCTACAACAAAGGCAGACCTCAAACAAGATATCTGTGAGCCGATGCTCATTAGTAATACCCCCGCTCTGATGTGAATATACACAACAAAGTCATCATTTAACAGGAAGTTGATGTTCAAAGTTGGTACAAACGAACCCACATATGGCATGTCTAATGCAAGAGTGTGTTAACCATGCATGCATGGAATCAGAATTTCTTGGCAATATGAACATTTAAAGCTGCTTGGTCCTATTTTTTTTGTTATTACAGTATCAAAATTTTTTCCATACAAATCATTTATCTTAGAAAGTTATGGACTTTCTCCTATTTACACCAGCAGTATCAGTCTCCTTTCAAAGTTAGAAATATTCAAAGTAAAAATAAATAATTTTTTTTTGGGCAAACGAAAAAACAAACCAAAATGCATCACGGGAATGTTTAGAAAATGAAACCTCTCGGTTTCTTCCCCCGAATGATTGGGGTTATTCAACCCTCATGCTATGCATTAATTGTAAAGAAAGCAGACTTCAGAAATATAAGCGAACAAAACGTACACATGTTTATTTGTAATTTGTCTGATCATTTCGACTTTTATTTAAAGCGATGTCAAATTCGCAAAACAACCATACCCATCTCATCGTCAGGGTGAAATTTAACATGAGGCGAAATAATGCGGTACCTTTTAATTTCGTTTGTTTTGTTAGCAAATTTTGTAAGCATTTTTCTTCATTGAAATTTGGCATAATTGACGGGTAAAACTACTGCAATGTCTATTTTTATACATATACTAAGCATAGCCATCGTTTAAAAGAGTGCATAAAATTTGATATAAAAATGGACCAAGCAGCTTTAAACAATGAGTCCTAAATACCTACAAAGTTCAATGCAGTTGTTTGAAAATCTAGGGTAAAAATAAACAAATTCATCAATTAACAGGAAGTTGGTACAAATATTTATCCCACCACATGCCTAAACATCAAAGAGTGCATTAATATTTCAAGCACCTGCAATAAATAATTGTTGGGGATAATGCGACAGAAATTTTGTTATGGATGTGCAGACAGACAAACACACAAGGGTAAAACAGAGTACAGCCCTCCTTCAGAATGGGGGTTTTACAATTAGTTCAAAATTCTTTGTTCAAAAGGGACAAAATTCCCAGAAAAAATGTAAACGACAGCTGTAATTGGATAGCCATTAGTCCCTTAAGCGACTTTATCAGTTGACCTAAAATATGTACAACATTAATCAAAATAATAAACATTTAAACTACCATTTTTTAAAAATAATTCTAGCCGTCATAAAGACCGTGTGCTGATCGCTGATCCATACACAAGATTGCTTCTTCAGAGGTATGCTAGGGAACAGCCTCCACTGACCATGCTGGAGTTTAAGAAAATGGTGGAACTCCTTGGATTTCACACTCTACCACTTCAGAATCTTGTCAAGTCCTTTGGAAACTCCACATGCCCTCCACCATATGTACCTTTTCTGAAAAGTCTTGCCTTAGATAGCCCCATTTGTGGGATGTTCCATCCTTCAAAAAATCTAAGGCAAACTTTGATAGAAATGAGAGAAAAGGATCCAAGGACTTCACCAAAGCTCCTTGAAGACCTGCAAATGCAACTGCCATTGGTAAATTCTTTATGTCAGCTTTTGAAAAAAATAAAACGAGAGGCCGAATGGCCTCAATAGTCGCCCAAGTACCATAGCCTATAAAAAAGATCCATCAAGGGATCTCATATTTCAATCGATATATTTTTAAAAAAGTAGATTGAGTTACAGATCTGCAACAATTTAATCATGTCATTGAAATAAATAGGGGCTGGTGATTACTTTAATTGATTGATGTCTCTTTTGAATCTTAGATCTTTTCCACGTAAATTACCTGGTACTCATAAAATATGGTCCAAAATTTGGCTAAGTCAGCTGTTTGTTTTGTTTTTTAATCAAATTGTTGATTTTGTTGTACACAATGTCAATAATAGCAAACTAGAACAGCGTTTACGAGGGTTGTCCCAAAATAGCATAGACAGAACACATAACCTAAAATCTGTTCACTGCAATTTCAGTAGACTTCTATGTTTTCTTCAATGACTGGGCTTTGACAAACCATACTGAAAAATTCAAATCTGTACTTTATTTATTTCGTGAAAAAATGAATAATTAGTAGTAACAAGTTTTGCCGTGCAGAGGAATGTGCGACCCCCAAAATTGTCTGTCTTTATGTTGTTGCCAAACCCTTCAAATCATTTTTGATAATATTTACACTTAATTTCCGCTAATGTCTTGGAAAAAATATTTTCTTTGCACATGTACCCTGAGTGCACATACAATATACATTTTCTACTTTTGTTTTTTAAATTAATTTCTAAGCATAAATGATCTGCCAAACTCCAAACTTGCCTTATTTGTTGTTTAACATTCGTCTTACCGAAATGTGTCAACAGTTGACATCCATTTGTATTGGTCAGGGTTTCTTTTTTCTACTATTGTCATCATACTTGTCTGAATATTTTCAATTTTGTAAGACTACAAGTTATTGGCTATGTAGTTTTTTAAAAAGATGTTAACACATGACACACAACAACAGACGAAAACCAATTGCAACATGTTACCCGAGTCACTCAGATGACTTAAAGAATGTTTTAATTAGTATTTCATTGCATAATTAGTATACTAAAGATAAAAACAAGCATACCATTTTAATTTTGCTTTATTACTGGATATTGAATTCCTCTTTTTATTATCCCACACAGGTTTTTAAGTTGATTTGGCTCTTAAGGAGGCCGATTTGGGGTTTTTTGCTGAAAAACTACAATAGCAAAACTCTTTATTTTTTAACCATATGTTATTTAAACCAACTCTAGTTTATTTGCGAAGGTTCATGAAAATCGACCGTCTGGTTCTTTTTAGGGACCATCTCAAAATAGAGGTACATTTACTAAAGGAATATATAGGAAACTGTCATTTTCCGCACATCAAAGCAGTTTAAAAAAATACTACAATAGCTTTTTTTCTCAAATTGTTATATATGATTCGCAATATCATTTCCTACCTTATATGTAAAAAACACAAAATTCTACCGTCTGGTTTTTAGTGGGGGCCATCTCAAAATATTAAAATGCACCAAATTTTGCTATATATTTGGATCATCACGAATGATGATTGGTATAATGGATTCATTCCAAAAATGAGGAAAATGTCCTCGAGGATAGCATCATTCTGTATATAAAATTTCAACAGCGTACAATTTTTACTTTTTCTTTTATGTAATTTCTTATAACGTACTCCTACAAAGCTTCATTTTATCATAACGTCATAAAAGCGCAATGGCAATGCTCCCCTACCGCACAACGTAAAACTCGTGTTAAAAATAAAAATTTCCTGTAAAAATCTTAATATTTTTATCTGTATTTTATTTATTGTGTTCGATTTTATAAATGATATCGAAAAAAATTCATAAGAAGTATAAATCAACTGTATTTTATTAGAATGCGCAAAAACATGCGCAATGCAAACTAAAGTCGGCCTCCTTAAGTAAAACTCCTCCGGAACTCATCGAGTTGCTCATATCTTTAGAGGAAAAAGCTGCAGAGAGCTATCCTCCATATACCATGGCATCTCTATCTGAGGATGAAACTGAATTGAAACTGAACATTTTTTTCCCATCCCTCCCTATCCAAAGATGCAGGGGAACGTACGAAATGGACCTAAAAGGGTGCAGAAAGAGCAGCCACGACTGCAACAAAAAATCAAGAGGCCACCCTAGTCTACTGCCTGGAGTGTTTTGCCTCTTTTGTGAACATGGTATTTAAATCTATATTTCCATTTTCTACCAAAAAAAATCATGTCATATCATTTCATGTTCTCTTTAAAAATCCATTTACTGTAACAAAACTTATTTGCCTTGAAATGTTTTAGACCTTTAAAAAAATAATTCTTAATTTGAAAACTTAACATGTTCTTTGTTCTTTTTCTGTCAACAGGTATCTGCTATGGGTATGAGCTGATAGAATCCAATGAATCGCCAAACATCCCATTCACTCTCCTTTTGACAAGATTTAAGAAAGGTAATTATTAATATTTTCCCATCAAAGCACACCTGTGAAAGAGTGAAACACAAAACCCAATACATTGAGTAGATGAGCTCACTTTTGATCTCAGTCTAAGTTTTACAAAAAGAACATAGTGGAGAAGTGAGACCGAGATCAAAACTTAACGTTCATCTAAGTTTTATGGCCCCGGGGCCAGAACTTTTGTCCATTTAAAGCATCTTATTACTTGATTTTAACTATTTCTTGAAGATATGAATGCTTTTGAGTTTCAAATATGTGATCTGATTTCCTTGTAAATTAATTTGCATTATTCTAATGAATTGAAATATTGTTTTAAACAACATTTTTACTATTTCACTTGCAGCTCCATCCACTGTCATCTATGACAATTCTTGCAAGCTGCACACCTACTGCTTGAACCGTTATCCCGACTTTTTTAGAGGAACGTGGTTTTTAGTCGACCGGCTGCACTGGTTCAATCACAGAGGCTGCAATGATGGCTACAATATAAATGAGTATGCCCAGTTCAGCAGTCTTAACAGTCAGGCAGCTGAGCAGTGCAACAGCTCACTTGGTAAATTGAAGTCAATGCTGTCGTACATGACAAACAAAATTTTTCACTTGCATTGTAAATTTTACTTGTGGGTTTTGAACTTAAGAAAGCAACTTAAAGCTGACATTTAAGCATAAATTCACTATTGTGCATCTGATGTATGCTATTTTATGCCACGTACAAAAGAAACAAATAATGTATAAAATCTGCGCAGATATGCTTTTTTTGCCATGCAGGATTTTATCACTGTTGTATACGCTTCATTTAAAACTTTATTTTGAAACTAAGCAGCGGATATGTAATGTAAAAGAAGGAAAACATTGAGATTCAAAACAATGTGAAAAACTGCATATAATTTGATTTATTGCGCTATTCTGAATAGCTTAATTACGCTATATACCTTTTTCAAGCTACATGTATATAAATCAGGAGGTAGTGCTGGACCTGACACTATTATACACTGTTTAATATAGACATCATGAGACAATTAACAGATTAAGCATCTGTGTTGTTTGGTTTTTGCCATTGTTTGCATGTGCAATTAAATTCTTCCTATTTTTGAACATGGTTTTATTTATTATTAAAAATGGACACTTACTCCGTAAAAATGTGGTCTGAAAGCTGTGCAGCTGACTTCTTAGGACAGTTACCTGTAAAAAATAATTACAAACGTTACACGTTAACAGAGATATGGTTAAATGTTGCCTTATATGTTATATATCAGAAATATCAATCTTACCGTGTTCAGTTAAACTGGGTCCGTAGGATATCTGTCATTTTAGTGATGGATCATCCCCTCAATTTATTATTTGAAAATGCCAAAGTCAATGTCATTCAATGTCAACAAAGGCGGGAAATTCACATGCTTAGTAAAGGAAATATAACAATTGATATCATAATATACATGTCGTACTCTGAATATTGAATTCTTTGACAATTAGGAGAAAAATACACACGATTTAGTAACTACAGATGCCTTGTAATTTCTCGAAAAGATGGCGCTCCCGCCAATCCTGCGCAATAAAATCAACTCCTCATGTGTTTTAGTTCAATGCGCAGATATGATAATCACTATTTTTTTTTAAAGCGCAGTAATGTTTAAATTTATCTGATAAGTTAAAAGATTATTACTTCACTATTGCATAATATTCATAAAACCGGTTTAAGATCAATAAACAGATAAGATAAACTGGGAACTATTTTTAGTTGAGGAAGAACGTTTGTCATGTAACAAATAGCATGTGAATGTGAATTACCGCATCCCCCCCCTCCCCCCCGGAAAACACAATTATCCTTCAGATCCCCCCTTGGAAAAAATGTCTGGATCTGCGCATGTGAAATTTGTGTTTTTTTAAAAATAAAACGGTATTCTAACTAAATACATGCATATTCTAACTAAATACATGCATTGTATGATGTTGAAACATAGGCGTCGAAACCAGGGGGGGGGGGTGATATTGAAATTGGAGTCATAGGTATACTAGCCCCCCCCCCCCCCCTGGTTTCGACGCCTATGTACGAATTTCATAATTTGGGGAATTTTTTTTATAGTTACTCTCATACTTCCTCCCCCCCCCACCACCCACCCCCCCCCCCCAACCCCCCCCCCCCCCCCCCGCCTGCATGGATTAGGATTTTCATGGTTTGGGGATTTTAATTTTTTTTTTGCCTTTCAAAATTCCCGATTATTAGTCTAGCCCCCTTCCCACCCACCGCTTTCAATTTGATTTCGACGACACTAGAAAATGTCTGGTGTTTGAAAAGTGCTTTATATTAAAGGCTCTTTACTTTAATTCAGCGCAAAAACTCCATGAAAATGTTTGCATCGAAAGCTCCTACCATGTGAGTTGAAATTTTCAGGGTCATTTAATAAAGCCTTTAAGTGGCTGGTTCCCTGTCCTACCATGTGCCTCGCGAGTCAAGCAAGTCATTCTATGAATAGGATGTGTTCGATTTCACGCTCCTTCCATGTAAACTTCCCTTCTAGATAGCGAAAACAAGGGGTTTCTTTTCTTCATTACTTACGTGATGATGAGAAATGATGAAAAATATCTTCATATAACGATCGGATACATTTTTCGTTAGTGCCATACAATATGTACCTGTAAGGAGGTTACGGGGGTAGCAATCTCCTTCCTTTTTATTTACAAAAATTACATCATAAAACAAGAGAGAGAGGGAGGGAGAGAGAGAGAGAGAGAGAGAGAGAGAGAGAGAGAGAGAGAGAGAGATTTAATCATAATAAAATAATGGTCATTTGGGGTTTTCCCTCCTGAGTAATTCTACACCTTTAAACCAAATGAAAGGACAAGAGCGTACAAGGCCTGACAAATCCCCCGTACCCAGGATTTTGAAATGACATATGAACATATGAAAATTCTGTATATTTGAAACTGTGCATCAGTACATGTATCCTATAGAACTGCATCCTCTGACAAATACATGATATACAATAATACATGCACTTTTGTTTTATTTCGATGTTTTCTGTCCATCAGTACATGTACATGTATAATATAGAACTGCATCCTCTGACAAATACATGATATACAATAATACATGCACTTTTGTTCTATTTCGATATTTTCTAAGCATTACAGCATGATCTCATATCAATGTTAGCGCTATTTTTATCCGACATTATGTGTGCAGATTATGAACATTACGTAATTGTTGTCATTATATAAATGGTATTAGAAATTTTTTTCATAATAATCCAATAAAAAAACAAAACACGTTTTACTTAAAGGCAAATGAATTAAAAATAAAACGCCGTCTTTAGGATTCGAACACGTACCTTCTCCATGGAGAATGATGGACTTACGAGCCTTCGCTTATCACATTGAGCTACGTTGACACATTTGAGTAACAGTGAATAATTTAACTCTTTGACAATTATTAATAAGGTAAAACGTTTTTGGTGAAAATAACAAATTTGACCCATTATGGGTCTAGACTCCATTTTAATAAATGAATAATAAAAATCAATATAAACTAATTCTTTAAATAAAAGTACTTTTAGGAAGGAGTCAGGACCCATTCATACCTATTTTTGCAATTAAGAACAGTGAATGGTTCAAGATTTAGGCGAGAAGCGATGCGCAGCTTAATTTTGAAACTTGTGCCTGTCGTGTTAATAGAATGAAATCACAATAATGATTTCCCTCGTGAAATTTATAATGAAAACAAAGCATACAAGTCAAAAATTTATATTCTAACTTGAATTGAAATTCTTTCGTCCTCATTGCTCCGAGTGGGGGATATACAACGCCTTGTATGCCCCTGTTCTTTAATTTCCGCTAATATTGTGTACATATAGAGAGACTTTCAGGGATAGTAGACGAAAGATTGTAGATTTGCAATTTTATTTTCATTTTGATCTAGCTTTAAAGGCGCCGAAGCTCGCCTGGACCCGAAAATTGACATGGAAAAAACGTCGTAATTTTTCGTGTTTTTTTTAAATTATCTCTTTTCTGAAAAATATTTTGTTAAGACATGTAATGTAAAAATAGTTTCTATTTACAAGACCTTTCTTTTAAAATCAAGAAAAAGGGGCTGGCCCCTTCAATTAGGGAACAAAAGGGCTCGAGAGTCTTAAATCTGTAGCCCTTTACTGAACGATATTTTGTGAAATGTTATAGAAGCAAATATGTTCATCTTACTGTTATGTATCTAAGCAATGTAATGATTTTTCCATGTATTACGTAATTAAGGGTTTTTAGGGGCCGAAAGTCCAAAATTTCGATCACCCATATCTCAGAAAGGAAAAATATTTTGAAATGCAGTATAGAAGGAAAGTTGTTCAAAATGATGTCCTTAACAATATGCAACCTTCACAATTTCGTTAAACGGCCCCTTAAAGGAGATAAAGGATCAGCCCCTTAAACCTTCTTTCTCATATACCTCCAGAACGGTAACAAATTTATAAACACTTGTTGAACAAAATGTGTGTAGAATTAAGTGACCTTTTATTTGATATCAAGAAAAAGGGGCTGGCCCCTTAAATTAGGGAACCAAAGGGCTCTAAAGTCTTTTATCTATAGCCCTTTACTGAGGGATATTTTGTAAAATGTTATAGAAGCAAATATGTTTATCTCACAGTTATGTATCCAAGCAATGTAATGATTTTATCGTGTGTTATGTAAATAGGGGTTTTTAGGGGCAAAAAGTCCAAAACTCTGATCATTCATATCTCTGAAAGGAAAATTATTTTGAAATGTAGTAAAGAAATAAAGTTGTTCAAAATGATGTTCTAAACAATATGCAACCTTCAAAATTTCGTTCAACAGCCCCTATGAGGAGATACGGGATCGGCCCCTAAAACCTTCTTTCCCATATATCTCAAGAACGGTAACAAATTTCGAAACATTTGTTGACAAAATGTGTTCAGAATGAAATGACCTTCCATTTGATTTCAAGAAAAAAGGGCTGGCCCCTTAAATTAGGGGATCAAAGGGCTCTAAAGTCCTTAATCTATAGCGTTTTACTAAGAGCTATTTAGTGAAAGGTTATTTAAACTGAATTAGGTATAATACGTTTATATATCCTAACAATATAATGGTTTTTTCTTGCGTTACCTAATTAGGGTTTTTAGGAGCCAGAGGTAAACAAGTTTAATCTTTTCTATCTGAATTTGGAGAAATGCAAGTATTTAAAAAAAGCAATAGAAAAGTTATTAAATGCGATACAAAAAAGCATAAGTTCTTCACACTTTTTTCCATATCATGTTTTTTTGTTGAAAATCAAAGTCGATGATGTCATATTTCCTACTAAAAATCGGACGGAAGACCTCCTCGTTGCTCGCAACGAGATCGTGTCTAGTTATTTTAATTTTTTTTCTTACAAATTTTGTGCACGCGATTTCTCAGAAACGGCTCGACCGATTTTCATGAAACTTTCAGATCTGATAGATAATGATCTAAACCTTATAGGTTTTTTATCATATTGATGACGTCACTTCCGTTTTTGAGAATTTGACGTTTTAGCGATTTTTAGAGGGGTGGCTTGTCCCTCTACGTTCTCCTAAACTATAAAAGATATTGAGTTCAAACTTTTAGGGATAGTAGACAAAAGATTGTAGATTTGCAATTTTATTTTCATTTTGATCTGACTTAAAAGGCCCCGAAGCTCGCCTGGACCCGAAAATTGAGATGGAAAAAACGTCGTCATTTTTTCCGGTTTTCTTTGATTATCTCTTTTCTAAAAAATATTTTGTTAAGACATGTAACGTAAAAAAAGTTTGTATTTACAAGACCTTTTCTTTGAAATCAAGAAAAAGGGGCTGGCCCCTCAAATAAGGGGACCAAAGGGCTCTAAAGACTTTAATCTGTAGCCCTTTACTGTAAGATATTTTGTGAAATGTTATGAAGTAAATATGTTTATCTCACAGTAATGTATCCAAGCAATGTAATGATTTTATTATGTGTTACGTAATTAAGGGTTTTTAAGGGCCAAAAGTCCAAAATTTCGATCACCCATATCTCGGAAAGAAAAAATATTTTGTAATGCAATACAGAAGAAAAGTTGTTCAAATTAATGTTTTTAACAAGATGCAACCTTCAAAATTTCGTTAAACGGCCCCTATAAGGAGATAAGGGATCGGCCCCTAAAACCTTCTTTCTAATATATCTCCAGAACGGTAACGATTTTCTGAACAATTGTTGAACAAAAATTGTTTAGAATTAAATGTCCTTTCATTTAATATCAAGAAAAAGGGGCTGGCCCTTTTAAAAAGGGGACCAAAGGGCTCTAAAGACTTTAATCTGTAGCCCTTTACTGTAAGATATTTTGTGAAATGTTATAGAAGCAAATATGTTTATCTCACAGTAATGTATCCAAGCAATGTAATGATTTTATTATGTGTTACGTAATTAAGGGGTTTTAAGGGCCAAAAGTCCAAAATTTCGATCACCCATATCTCGGAAAGAAAAAATATTTTGTAATGCAATACAGAAGAAAAGTTGTTCAAATTAATGTTTTTAACAAGATGCAACCTTCAAAATTTCGTTAAACGGCCCCTATAAGGAGATAAGGGATCGGCCCCTAAAACCTTCTTTCTAATATATCTCCAGAACGGTAACGATTTTCTGAACAATTGTTGAACAAAAATTGTTTAGAATTAAATGTCCTTTCATTTAATATCAAGAAAAAGGGGCTGGCCCCTTTAAAAAGGGGACCAAAGGGCTCTAAAATCTTTAATCTGTAGCCCTTTACTGAGAGATATTTTGTGAAAGGTTATAGAAGCAAATATGTTTATCTCACAGTTATGTATCCAAGTAATGTTATGATTTTATCATGTGTTATGTAATTAGGGGTTTTTAGGGGCAAAAAGTCCAAACTTTTAATCACCCATATCCCAGAAAGGAAAAATATTTTCTAATGCAATACAGAAGAAAAGTTGTTCAAAAAAATGTTCTCAACAATATGCAACCTTCAAAGTTTCGCTAAATGGCCCCTAAAAGGAGATAAGGGATCGGCCCCTAAAATCTTCTTTCTCGTATATTTCCAGAACGGTAACAAATTTCTTAACTTTTGTTGAACAAAATTTGTTTAGAGTTAAATGGCCTTTCATTTGATATCAAGAAAAAGGGGCTGGCCCCTTAAATTAGGGGATCAAAGGGCTCTAAAATCTTTTATCTATAGCCCTTTAATGGGAGTCATTTTGTGAATGGTTATTAAAGCTAGATTAGGTATAATACGTTTATATATCCTAACAATATAATGATTTCCTCTTGTGTTACCCAATAAGGGATTTTAGGGACCAGAGGTGAACATGGTTAATCTTTTTCATCTAAATTGGAAGAAATGCAAGTATTTAAAAAAGCAATGTAAGAGAACCTATAAAAAGCGATACAATAAAGCATTAGTACTTCACTCCTTTTTCCATATCATGTTTTTGTGGTCAAAAATCAAAGTCGGTGATGTCATATTTCCTTCTAAAAATCAGACGGAAGACCTCCTCGTTGCTCGCAACGAGATCGTGTCTAGTTCTTATTAAGGTCTTCCGTTTCCAACGGAAGACCTTATTGTTTTTGCTTTGTTTCTTTTTCCCTATTATTATTTTTCTTTTTTTTCTTACAAATTTTGTCCGCGCGAGTTCTCGGAAATGGCTCAGCCGATTTTCGTGAAACTTTTAGATCTGATAGATATTGATCTGAACCTTATTGGAAATTTTTTATATTGATGACGTCATTTCCGTTTCCGATATTTTAACGTAATAGCGATTTTTGGAGGCTTAGTTTGTCCATGGAACTACTCCTAAACTATAAAAGATATTGAATTCGAATTTTCAGGGATTGTAGACAAAAGATTGTAGATGTGTATGATGTCGATCAAATTTGTCTGTTTAAAAAGGCGTCGAAGCTCGCCTGGACCTGAAAATTGAGTTTAAAAAAACGTCGTAATTTTTCTAGGTTTTCTGTGTTTATCTCTTTTCTGAAAAATATTTTGTTAAAAGATGTAATGTAAAAAAGGTTTATATTTACAAGACCTTTTATTTGATATCAAGAACAAGGGGCTGGCCCCTCAAATTAGGGGACGAAAGTGCTCTAAAGTCTTTAATATGTAGCCCTTTACTGAGAAATATTTTGTGAAATGTTATAGAAGCAAATATGTTTATCTCACAGTTATGTATCCAAGCAGTGTAAATATTTTGTTATATGTTACGTAATTAGGGGGTTTTAAGGGCCAAAAGTCCAAAATTTTGATCATCCATATCTCAGAAAGGAAAAATATTTTGTATTGCAGTACAGAAGAAAAGTTGTTCAAAATGATGTTCTTAACAATATGCAACCGTCAAAATTTCGTTACACGGCCCCTAAAAGGAGATAAGGGACCGGCCCCTAAAACCTACTTTCTCATATATCTCTAGAACGGTAACGAATTTTTAAACACTTGTAGAACAAAATGTGTTCAGAATTAAATGACCTTTTATTTGATATCAAGAAAAAGGGGCTAGCCCCTCAAATTAGGGGACGAAAGAGCTCTACAGTCTTTAATATGTAGCCCTTTACTGAGAGATATTTTGTGTAATGTTATAGAAGCAAATATGTTTATCTCACAGTTATGTATCCAAGCAGTGTAAATATTTTGTTATATGTTACGTAATTAAGGGGTTTTAGGGGCCAAAAGTCCAAAATTTTGATCATCCATATCTCAGAAAGGAAATCTATTTTTTAATGCAGTACAGAAGAAAAGTTGTTCAAAATGATGTTCTTAACAATATGCAACCGTCAAAATTTTGTTAAACGGCCCCTAAAAGGAGATAAGGGACCGGCCCCTAAAACCTACTTTCTCATATATCTCTAGAACGGTAACGGATTTTTAAACACTTGTAGAACAAAATGTGTTCAGAATTAAATGACCTTTTATTTGATATCAAGAAAAAGGGGCTGGCCCCTCAAATTAGGGGACCAAAGGGCTCTAAAGTCTTTAATTTCCAGCCCTTTACTGAGAGATGCTTTGTGAAAGGTTATTGAAGCTAGATTAGGTATAATACGTTTATATATCCTAACAATATAATGATTTTCTCTTGCGTTACCCAATTAGGGTTTTTAGGAACCAGAAGTAAACAAGTTTGGTCTTTTCTATCTTAATTGAAAGAAATGCAAGTATTTAAAAAAGCAAGAGAACTTATAAAAAGCGATACTATAAAGCATTAGTACTTCACTCCTTTTTCCATAACATGTTTTGTTGTCGAAAATCAAAGTCGATGATGTCTTATTTCATTCTAAAAATCGAACGGAAGACCTCCTCGTTGCTCGCAACGAGATCGTGTCTAGTTATTAGGGTCTTCCGTCTTCAGCGGAAGACCCTTCTTTTATTCTTCGGTTTCTTTTTCAATTCTATTATTATTAGGGTCTTCCGTCTTCAGCGGAAGACCCTTCTATTATTCTATTGTTTCTTTTTCACTTTTCTTCTTATTATTCTTTTTTTTTCTTACCGATTTTGTGCAGAAGATTTCTCGGAGATGGCTGGGTCGATTTCGCTCAAATTTTCAATATAAACGTGTTTTTATCTAAAGCTGATACGTTTTTTTTCATTTTTGAAAAAACACTTCCGGTCAGAAGTTATCGTCCGTTTACGATTTTAAAAAATCAATTTTGTCTGTCGGGTTTCTCAAAAACGAGTAAAGATAAAAGGCTGAAATTTTCAGAGATGATAGATCTACCGTTTTTCTAATGTACCTCGGTATAGAGAATGTCCGCCGTCACTTCCGGTCGTCACCGGAAGGAAATTTCAAAAATTGAGTTTTTCGACTTTTTTATTTTTTAATATTTTTCTTTGAAATTTTTAAACCTTATAGTGACCCTTTTACTGATTAAGAATATGTAATTAGTTTTAAAATCGATCAATGCATTCTCGAGAAATTAAGCGTCAAAGTTCTGAAGCGGAGTCCGAGTAGCTCAGTCGTTATAGTCGTGGACATGGCCCAGGCGACCCGGGTTCAAGCCTCGAGTGCCGCAATATTTTTTTCTCTTTTTTTCGCTTAGATCTACGATTTTATCTTTGAATTGATAAGTTTAAACTTATCTTTTCAAAAATTGGACGGAAGACCCACTCGTTGCTCGCAACGAGATCGAATCTAGTTATTATTCTTTTTTTCCTTACACATTTTGTGCAGGCGATTTCTCGGAGATGGCTGATTCGATTTCCGTCAAATTTTCACTGAAGATGCCTCGCCATCTGAAGTTTGTACCCCCGTGACATTTTTTCAAAATTCACTTCCGGTCGGAAGTTATCGTCAATAAACGATTTTTTAAAGTCAATTTTGTCTGTCAAGTTTCTCAAAAACGAGTAAAGATATAGGGCTGAATCTTTCAGAGACGATAGATCTATCGTTTTTCAGGTGCACCTCGGTCAAGAGAATGTCAGCCGTCACTTCCGGTCGTCACCGGAAGAAATTTTGAAAAATTGAATTTTTCGACTTTTTTATTTTTTCGTATTTTTCTTTGAAATTTATACACCTGATAGTGACCCTTTCACTGATTCAGAATATGTATTTTGTTCTAAAATCGATCGAGGCATTCTCGAGAAATTAAGCGTCAAAGTCCTGAAGCGAGAGTCCGAGTAGCTCAGTTGATAAAGTCGTGGACATGGCCCAGGCGACCCGGGTTCAAGCCCCGAGTGCCGCAAATTTTTTTTCTCTATTTTTCGCTAAGATATACGATTTTATCTTTGAATTGATAAGTTTAATCTAATCTATTCAAAAATCAGACGGAAAACCCACTCGTTGCTCGCAACGAGATCGAATCTAGTTATTATTAGGGTCTTCCGTTTTCCAACGGAAGACCCTTTTGTTTTTCTTCGGTTTCTTTTTATTATTATTATACTTTTTCTTTTTTTTCTGACTCCTTTTTTGCTTCATAACTCAAAAAGTTTTCAACCGATTTCAATGAAACTTCCAGAGATTTTAGCAAGTTATCGTCCCTCAAAGAAGTTAAAGTTTTAAAAACAACATCACTTCCGTTTTGACGTTACGTCATTTTTAAAATTTTAAAAAAGTCATTTTGTCCGGGACTTTTCTCAAAAACGCTTTAAGATAGAGGCTTGAAAGTTTCAATGCTTATGATTTGGTCGATTTACCTCTGTAATAAAGCTACATGATAAAAATCTGTCACTTCTGGTCGAAACTGGAAGCGAATCAATTTTTTCAAAAAATTGAATTTTTTGATAAAACAAAAAACGTAAACGTATTTTGTAGAGCTTTTTTAGCTGAATCTAATGCTGAAAACCGTTTAAAATTCGAAAGATGCATTACAGAGATATCGGGGTTTAAAAACTGATTTTCCCAGAAATTTTGATGCCGCGTTCTTGGTTTCAAAAATAGTGCAAAATTCACACTGAAAGTAACTTCTACTGTAACAATTCGTACTGATCATAAAACTTTATAAAAAAACATAAAATTATATGCATTTTGTATAGTTTGCAAAGCTAAATACAAAACTTAAATTCGTTTTAAAATCGGATACTGCATTGCAGAGATATCGGGGTTTAAATATTGATTTCTCCGGAAATGTTGATTCCTCGTTATTGGTTTAAAAAATAGTGCAAACTTCCCACTGAAAGTAACTCCTGCTAAAAAGATTTCGTACAGGTCATAAAACCGAACTCGTTTTTTATATAGTTAATCGGAGTGTTTATCGAAACGATTTCCTTACTTCGATCGATAATTACGTTGTTAGTTTTTATTAGTCTTATTAGTTTTAATCGAAATAATTATCGTACGGTTCCCCATGTCAAGTCGCCATGTTTTGACCGCGAACAACAGCTGATAGCGGTGTGTCAGAAGAATGGCCTGCAAGACCGCGATAGTGGAAATTTCAGCTCAACTAACGTATGACAGATTTAAAGGTATGTTTCAATACAGGATATGTCGTATTGACTTTTTCTTTTCAAAGTGTTTGTGCACTTTTCAATCTAATCCGACATTCCTCTGACTCTAACCTCCGCTTTTGACGTGCGTAACAATATAAAAGCGGGCATTTGAGTCTGAGAAATCTCCGGATATTATCTGTCCAATGTATTTTCACGTGTATGTTTTGCACACTACTCTTTTGAATTTCTATTTATTATTATGTATGTCTTATTTTGTATTGAACAACACACCACACACTGTAAAACAGTGCATTTAAAAGGGGTGGGGGTCCAAAGGCACACAAGAGTAGAATGTTGTAATTAGAGTGCATTTTTGCATGATGATAACTTTATCCTAAATATTTGAATATAGCAGATCTTTACCATATCACATCCACTTAATTAATTAATTAAAGAACTCAGACAGGCTTGTGCTTAATTAAAATAAAATAAATATATTTGACATGGTAAATATTCAGTCTAATTAAAATTAGAACTTTTGTCTGGCTCGCCGTTATATATGATTATCGCCTGTGAAAGAGCATGTAAAACAGAGTGCAAGATGAAACGAACTTTAAGTTCAGATTTTAGGTTAATATTCCCTGATATCTATAAAACATTCTTCTCAAGATTTGATTATTTCACAGAACATTGTAAATTCTTTGAGATTAGTTTATCTTTTATATATATTGAATTTTATTGATTCATTTTAGGTAAACTTTACATGCAGAACACATCTACATTGTAAACAATTTTTACAGTAAGACAAATGTATGCAATAATTTTTACTACATGCGCCTCAGATCTCTCTCTCTCTCTCTCTCTCTCTCTCTCTCTCTCTCTCTCTCTCTCTCTCTCTCTCTCTCTCTCTCTCTCTCTCTCTCTCTCTCATGCTTTTAATCTTGGCAAAGCATCACAGAGCAACATCATTTTGTGCATATCTCTATCTAGGAAAAGAAATCAACAATGCTTTAAATTTCAAAATGAGCATGTATTATCGTGCAATCCCTCATTTTTTCATTGTGCAACTAAAATCCAAAGCTTTGTAAAATTGTTTATGAAATGTTATACATACTAAACATAATATTGTTTTTAAAACCTGTCATTAATAAGAAAAGAGAAAAAAAATCCTCGCTAAATTTATTTGCAAAAAAAACCCCCAGTAGAATTCATTTAAAAAAAATGGTATAGCAGAAAATTATGCTTTGAGGCTGTTCGGATGAAATACTGTAAGTGTTTTTAATTCCACCGTGTTAAAATTTCATGATTTTTACTAAAGTTTCAAATGCGATGGTTTTCATTTCACGCTGCTTAAAGATTCAATTAATCAGAATAGAAGCATTTAATTTCATAATATTTGGTTAAAGTGTTCAAACTAATGCTTCTTAGGAAAATCAAAAAATAGGGGGAGGGTATATATGTAAGAGTATTTCTAAGTGATGTGATGCTTTTGTCATGATAATATCATGTATATGTATGTAGTTTTGAATAAGGTTTCTTATTTAGGGAGGTTGAACAACAGTTGACCTCTAAAAGATTAGGTAAAGATGCTTTATTTATGGAGAGCCCAATAAATCTGTGTTAAATAGAAGAAAGTGGAAATGCTGGGTTCACTTAAATGGCCATATTTTTCTTAATCCTTAATGGAATTGGCAAAATGAGGTATACTTTTTCTCAGAATAGCATAAGCTTTGTAAGTTTAAGACAATATGACTTTTCAGAGAATGTTAGTGTAAGTTTCAAGACTACATGGTGTTTTCAGATTTTTCATTTAACTGTAATTTTGAGTGGATTTTGTACCAAAAGTAGTCTTTTTTGGGAAAATGGATGATTTTGTTGGTTATATATGTCATTACATGATTTATTAGCTATAATATACAAGGGAAGTAAATCCCTTTTAAATGTGTAGAATGACCGCCACTAGAGTAAATTGGCTTAGAAAGTAGGTATTTCCTATCCTGATGACAATTAATAGGCTTGAGTTAATTACTGAGATAAGAATTAATACTGCACAGTAAAAGAGTTTTGATCAATTGAATTATTCAAATTTTAAATTTGCAGCAATTTTGCTGTCTGATTTCATGAAATAACATCAAGCAACCTGACTTATATAACTCAATTTTTTTAAAACAGCATATTTTTCTTTCGAATAAAATTCACATGTAGACAAATGCAGTTATCAAAGTATACAATATGTCAAAAAACTCAAGTTTTTGCTCCTTCCTATCCAAAAGTGATATTTTAGATATATTTACGGAATTCAAAAAGCTACCCCCTCTTTCCAATTGTCTTCATTACCATTACATGTTGGATATGTAAATGTACATTTGACCTTGAAATAACATCTGCTATAATAATTACTCTCGAAATGATCAAGAAACAACAAATGTTTACCCTTTTATTGTATATATGCATCAAAAATGTAGGAAAACATGTAAAATTTGATAATTTATCATGGAATTCTCATCCATCCCCAGGAACCCGGTTGTGTTTGAATTTCATTTTAATTAAGAGCAGACATCACACTTGTAGGTTTTACTATTTTAGCAAAGTTAAAAGGAGACTAGAAACCAGAATAAATAAGATATTCACTAAAAATGATTATAAGCTTACTGTTTCATGAAAACAAGAAATCACATGTATGGCGGCATGTCTTTTTGTGAAAAAAAATGTTACATTTCATCCATTTATCAAGAAAAGATCAATTTTCAATATCAGTGATGGTTGTTTTTAAATATGTGTCAGAAATGACTCAAGGGAATTGCCACAAGTTTCATAATATTTGGTTAAAGTGTTCAAACTAATGCTTCTTAGGAAAATCAAAAAATAGGGGGAGGGTATACATGTAAGGGTATTTCTAAGTGATGTGATGCTTTTGTCATGATAATATCATGTATATGTATGTAGTTTTGAATAAGGTTTCTTATTTAGGGAGGTTGAACAACAGTTGACCTCTATAAGATAAGGTAAAGATGCTTTATTTATGGAGAGCCCTGTGAATCTGTGTTAAATAGAAGAAAGTGGAAATGCTGGGTTCACTTAAATGGCCATATTTTTCTTAATCCTTAATGGAATTGGCAAAATGAGGTATACTTTTTCTCAGAATAGCATAAGCTTTGTAAGTTTAAGACAAGATGACTTTTCAGAGAATGTTAGTGTAAGTTAAAGGTAGCAAGGGACAGTTTCGGATAAAGTACCCGTCAATATTTGTGTAAAATTGAGAGTTGCTGTACTTGAAGGCTTATGAGTGTTGCTAAAATTCATGAAAGGATTTTTAATGATTATCATTAGTTAGAGGATTGTCTCTTGTTGAAATTGATATTCAATATGTAGGCCCCATATGTTAGGTACATGAGATTCAGAAGTAAAATGCGAAATTCTAGTTACAGGGTTCCGAAGACACACGTCCCCAGGCTACAATGAAATGTACCAAAAAAACTGTCCTGTGCCATCTTATGTCACGTATCGGGATATGTCATACTAATTACACTGCATGGTCAGTGTATTTTTTTTTCAGAAATACTATGCATATATTAATGTAAACACAGCTATTATAAGTACCGGTACATTTATTAACACAGCTTATTGATTTTTTTAATTTCAGCTATTGGTGGCCACGTGGTTTTTACCTGTTGATTCTTTTCAGCTCTTGAGGTTAACCTGTCACCTCTACCTACATGCATATTCCTTAATGTGTTCTACAGACTATTTACCAGTAATTCAAATTAAATCGGATAATTCATGAACAGTTACTGTAATAGAACTTTAAGAAAGCATCATGCCTTGTTGTGGTTTGTGTTTGATAAGAAATTATAACAAACAAAATTATGGCTGTTTAAAGTAATTTACAATTGTTAGCTGTGAAAAATTGTATTTCAATAAAAGTATGCAACTATGTTTCCTTTATTTTGTTTTTAGCTCACCTGAGCCAAAGGCTCAAGTGAGATTTTCTGATCACAATTTGTTGTTGTCGTTGTTGTAAACTTTTCATATTTTCATCTTCTTCTCAAGAAGCACCACCACTAGGTGAAGGGGATTCAAGTTTGTTTGAATGAAGGGCCACGCCCCCTTTAAAGGGGAGGTAATTGAGAATTATTGAAAATTTGTTGGTATTTTTCAAAAATCTTCTTCTCAAAAACTATTCGGTCTGAAAAGCTTAAACTTGTGTGGAGGCATCGTCGGGTAGTGTAGATTCAAGTTTGTTCAAATCATGGTCCCCGGGGGTAGGGAGGGGCCACAAGAAGGGGATCAAGTTTTACATAGGAATATAAAGAGAAAATCTTTGAAAATCTTCTTCTCAAAAACTATTAGGACAGAAAAGCTCAAATTAAAGTGGAAGCATCCTCAGGTAGTGTAGATTCAAGTTTGTTCAAATCATAGTCCCAGGTAGTATGGTGGGGTCACAACGGGGGAATGGATTTTTACATAGGAATATATAGAGAAAATCTTTAAAAATCGTTTTCTCAGAAACTAATCAGCCAGGAAAGCTGAAACTTACATGTATGTGGAAGCATCATCAGGTAGTGTAGATACAAAGTTGTGAAAATCATGACCCCGGGGATAGGTTTGGGCCACAATGGATGGGGTGGGGGGGGGGGGGCAAAGTTTAACATAGGAATATATAGAGTAGATATTTAAAAATCTTCTTCTCAGAAACTAATCAGCCAGATGATTCTTTATAATTGTTAAGACTTTGGCCCCAGGACAGTTCTTTGGCCTCACAAGAAGGTTCAGAGTTTGATGTAGGTTTATATCCCATATATAAACTATTGTTAAGGATCTTTTTGAGAACTGCAATACTCATGCATGCGATATGGCTATAAAATCAATATAAAATCATCCTTTTAGAAAAGGAACTAATGATTATAAACATAAGAATATTTAGGGGGGGGGGTGGATTTTATTTATACAGGATCTACATGTATTATTGTACATTGACCAGGTAGTTTGCATTGTGACCCCATTAAGCTGATTTTATCATACCTATTGTTCCTCAGGTGAGCGATGTGGCCCATTTGCCTCTTGTTTTAGTTTTTCATTGTTTTTCAATATTAAAAATTAAACATATTATGTAATCTACGGTAATTTTCATGATGAGTACAAAACTAAAATCCGTTTTTAAATCGGACGATGCATAACAGATATCGGGGTTTAAAAATTGATTTTTCAGAAATTTTGATTCTGCGTTTTTGGTTTCAAAAATAGCGTAAAGTTCAAACTCGTACAAAAAAAAGTCATTTTGTCCCGGACTTTTCTCAAGAACGCTTTAAGATAGAGGCTTGGAATTTTCAATGGTTATGATTTGGTCGATTTACCTCTGTAATAAGACTCGAAATGAAAATCTGTCACTTCCGGTCGAAACCGGAAATGAAACAAATTTTTCGAAAAAATGAATTTTCTGATCAAATCAAAAATGAATATGTGCTTTATAGAGATTATCAAGCTGAATCTAACACTGAAAGCCGTTTGAAAATCGAACGATTCATTAAAGAGATATCGGGGTTTAAAAATTGATTTTTCCGGAAATTTTGTTTCCGTGTCCTTGGTTTAAAAAATAGCGTAATGTTCAAAGTAAAATTAACTCGTACCGAAAATAATTGTTAAGTCGTACTTGAACAATTCGGATTTTTTTTGTTAAGTCGATCTTGAAATCGGAAAGGTTTTTGTTAAGTCGTACCTAAAATTATTCGGTTTTTGTTAAGTCGTACCAGGAATAATTCGATTTTTTCATCTTTTTATTTAAGGTACTCTTGTTATTGGTTTAAGAGCTCTGCTTCTTACAGGAACTTCCAGCTTTACTTCCGACATTAACGGAAGACCCACTCGTTGCTTTGCAACGAGCTTTGCTCTAGTTATTATTCTTTTTTTTTCTTACCGATTTTGTGCAGACGATTTCTCAGAGATGGCTTAACCGATTTCATTCAAATTTTCAAGATTAACGCGACTTTATCTGAAGTTTATTGTTTTTTATCCATTTTTGAAAATACACTTCCGGTCGGAAGTTATCGTCCGTTTACGATTTTTAAAAGTCAATTTTGTCTGTCGGGTTTCTCAAAAACGAGCAAAGATATAGAGCTGAAATTTTCAGAGATGATAGATCTACCGTTTTTCTAATGTACCTCGGTCAAGAGAAGGTCCGCCGTCACTTCCGGTCGTCAGGGGAAGGAAATTTGAAAAATTGAATTTTTCGACTTTTTTATTTTTTAATATTTTTCTTTGAAATTTTTACACCTTATAGTGACCCTTTTACCAATTCAGAATATGTAATTTGTTTTAAAATCGATCAAGGCATTCTCGAGAAATTAAGCGTCAAAGTTCTGAAGCGAGAGTCCGAGTAGCTCAGTCGTTATAGTCGTGGACATGGCCCAGGCGACCCGGGTTCAAGCCTCGAGTGCCGCAAAATTTTTTTCTCTTTTTTTCGCTAAGATCTATGATTTTATCTTTGAATTGATAAGTTTAATTTTATCTATTCAAAAATTGGACGGAAGACCCACTCGTTGCTCGCAACGAGATCGAATCTAGTTATTATTAGGGTCTTCCGTCTTCAGCGGAAGACCCTTCTATTATTCTATTGTTTCTTTTTCACTTTTCTTATTCTTATTATTAGGGTCTTCCGTCTTCAGCGGAAGACCCTTCTATTATTCTTCGGTTTCTTTTTCACTTTTCTTATTATTATTATTAGGGTCTTCCGTCTTCAGCGGAAGACCCTTCTATTATTCTTCGGTTTCTTTTTCAATTCTATTATTATTAGGGTCTTCCGTCTTCAGCGGAAGACCCTTCTATTATTCTTCGGTTTCTTTTTCACTTTTCTTATTATTATTATTAGGGTCTTCCGTCTTCAGCGGAAGACCCTTCTATTATTCTATTGTTTCTTTTTCACTTTTCTTATTATTCTTTTTTTTTTTCTTACAAATTTTGTGCAGGCGATTTCTCGGAGATGGCCCGCTCGATTTGGGTCAAATTTTCAGGGATGATGCCACGTCATCTGAAGTTTGTACCGCCGCGACAATTTTTAAAAATTTACTTCCGGTCGGAAGTTATCGTCGTTTTACGATTTTTAAAAGCCAATTTTGTCGGTCGGGTTTCACAAAAACGAGTAAAGATAGAGAACTGAAATTTTCAGAGATGATAGAACTACCGTTTTTCTGATGCACCTTGGTATAGAGAATGTCCGCCGTCACTTCCGGTCGTCACCGGAAAGAAATTTCAAAAATTGAATTTTTCGACTTTTTTATTTTTTAATATATTTCTTTGAAATTTTTACACCTTATAGTGACCCTTTCACTGATTCAGAATATGTAATTTGTTTTAAAATCGATCAAGGCATTCTCGAGAAATTAAGCATCAAAGTTCTGAAGCGAGAGTCCGAGTAGCTCAGTCGATAGAGTCGTGGACATGGCCAAGGCGACCCGGGTTCAAGCCTCGAGTGCCGCAAACTTTTTTTTAACTATTTTTCGCTTAGATTTACGATTTTATCTTTGAATTGATAATTTTGATCTAATCTATTCAATAATCGAACGGAAGACCCACTTGTTGCTCGCAACGAGATCGAATCTAGTTATTATTATTATTATTATTCTTTTTTTGTCTTACAAATTTTGTGCAGGCGATTTCTCAGAGATGGGACGATCGATTTCTCTCAAATTTTCAAGACTGAAGCCTCGTTATCTGAAATTTATACCGCTGAAACAGATTTTGAAAATTCACTTCCGGTCGGAAGTTATCGTCCGTTTACGATTTTAAAAAGTCAATTTTGTCGCTCAGGTTTTTCAAAAACGAGCGAAGATAGAGAGCTGAGAATTTCAGAGATGATAGATCTATCGATTTCCTGGTGCACCTCGGTATAGAGAATGTTCGCCGTCACTTCCGGTCGTCACCGGAAGGAAATTTGAAAAATTGAATTTTTCGACTTTTTTATTTTTTAATATTTTTCTTTGAAATTTTTACACCTTATAGTGACCCTTTCACTGATTCAGAATATGTACTTTGTTTTAAAATCGATCGAGGCATTCTCGAGAAATTAAGCGTCAAAGTCCTGAAGCGAGAGTCCGAGTAGCTCAGTCGATATAGTCGTGGACATGGCCCAGGCGACCCGGGTTCAAGCCTCGAGTGCCGCAAAATTTTTTTTCATTTTTTTTGCTTAGATCAACGATTTTATCTTTGAATTGATAAGTATAATCTAATCTATTCAAAAATCGGACGGGAGACCCACTCGTTGCTCGCAACGAGATCGAATCTAGTTATTATTCTTTTTTTCCTTACACATTTTGTGCAGGCGATTTCTCGGAAATGGCTGATTCGATTTCCTTCAAATTTTCACTGATGATGCCTCGCCATCTGAAGTTTGTACCCCCGTGACATTTTTTCAAAATTTACTTCCTGTCGGAAGTTATCGTCCGTTTACGATTTTTAAAAGTCAATTTTGTCTGTCGGGTTTCTCAAAAACGAGTAAAGATATAGGGCTGAAACTTTCAGAAATGATAGATCTATCGTTTTTCTGGTGCACCTCGGTCAAGAGAATGTCAGCCGTCACTTCCGGTCGTCACCGGAAGGAAATTTGAAAAATTGAATTTTTCGACTTTTTTATTTTTGAATATTTTTTTCGGAAATTTTTACACCTGATAGTGACCCTTTAACTGATTAAAAATATGTAATTTATTTTAAAATCGATCGAGGCATTCTTGAGAAATTAAGCGTGAAAGTTCTGAAGCGAGAGTCCGAGTAGCTCAGTCGATAGAGTCGTGGACATGGCCAAGGCGACCCGGGTTCAAGCCTCGAGTGCCGCAAATTTTTTTTTAAATATTTTTCGCTTAGATCTACGGTTTTATCTTTGAATTGATAAGTATGATCTAATCTATTCAAAAATCGTACGGAAGACCCACTCGTTGCTCGCAACGAGATCGAATCTAGTTAGGGTCTTCCGTCTTCAGCGGAAGACCCTTCTATTATTCTTCGGTTTCTTTTTCACTTTTCTTATTATTATTATTATTATTATTATTATTCTTTTTTTGTCTTACAAATTTTGTGCAGGCGATTTCTCAGAGATGGCACACTTGATTTCTCTCAAATTTGCAGGACTAAAGCCTCGTTATCTGAAATTTATACCGCTGAAACAGATTTTGAAAATTCACTTCCGGTCGGAAGTTATCGTCCGTTTACGATTTTAAAAAGTCAATTTTGTCGCTCAGGTTTTTCAAAAACGAGCAAAGATAGAGAGCTGAGAATTTCAGAGATGATAGATCTATCGATTTCCTGGTGCACCTCGGTATAGAGAATGTTCGCCGTCACTTCCGGTCGTCACCGGAAGCAAAATTAAAAAATGAAAATTTTCAACTTTTTATTTTTATATATTTTTTCCAATAAGATGATAGTGACCCTTTTACTGATTCAGAATATGTAATTTGTTTCAAAATCGACCAAGGCGTTCTCGAGAAATTAAGCGTCAAAGTCCTGAAGCGAGAGTCCGAGTAGCTCAGTCGATATAGTCGTGAACATGGCCCAGGCGACCCGGGTTCAAGCCTCGAGTGCCGCAAATTTTTTTTTCATTTTTTTTGCTTAGATCAACGATTTTATCTTTGAATTGATAAGTTTAATCTAATCTATTCAAAAATCGGACGGAAGACCCACTCGTTGCTCGCAACGAGATCGAATCTAGTTAGGGTCTTCCGTCTTCAGCGGAAGACCCTTCTATTATTGTAATGTTTCTTTTTCACTTTTCTTATTATTATTATTATTATTATTCTTTTTTTGTCTTACAAATTTTGTGCAGGCGATTTCTCGGAGATGACTCGTCCGATTTCCTTCAAATTTTCAGGACTGATGCCCAGTTATATGAATTTTATACCGCCGGAACAATTTTCAAAAATTCACTTCCGGTCGGAAGTTATCGTCGTTTTACGATTTTTAAAAGTCAATTTTGTCGGCGATGTTTCTCAAAAACGAGTAAAGATAGAGAACTGAAATTTTCAGAGATGATAGATCTAGCAATATCCTCGTGAACTTCGGTCAAGAGAATGTTGGCCGTCACTTCCGCTCGTCACCGGAAGCAAATTTAAAAAATGAAAATTTTCAACTTTTTGTTTTGATATATTTTTTCAAATTAGATGATAGTGACCCTTTTACTGATTCAGAATATGCAATTTGTTTTAAAATCGATCAAGGCGTTCTCGAGAAATTAAGCGTCAAAGTCCTGAAGCGAGCGTCCGAGTAGCTCAGTCGATAGAGTCGTGGACATGGCCCAGGCGACCCAGGTTCAAGCCCGGAGTGCTGCAAATTTTTTTTCTCTTTTTTTAGGTTAGATCTATGATTTTATCTTTAAATTCACAAGTTTAATCTAATCTATTCAAAAATCGGACGGAAGACCCACTCGTTGCTCGCAACGAGATCGAATCTAGTTATTATTCTTTTTTTCCTTACACATTTTGTGCAGGCGATTTCTCGGAAATGGCTGATTCGATTTCCTTCAAATTTGCACTGATGATGCCTCGTTATATGAAGTTTGTACCCCCGTGAAATGTTTTTAAAATTCACTTCTGGTCGGAAGTTATCGTCAATAAACGATTTTTTAAAGTCAATTTTGTCTGCGACGTTTCTCAAAAACGCGTAAAGATATAGAGCTGAAATTTTCAGAGATGATAGATCTACCGTTTTTCTGGTGTACCTCGGTCAAGAGAATGTCCGTCATCACTTCCGGTTGTCACCGGAAGGAAATTTGAAAAATTGAATTTTTCGACTTTTTTATTTTTTAATATTTTATTTTGAAATTTTTACACCTTATAGTGACCGTTTTACTGATTCAGAATATGTAATTTGTTTGAAAATCGATCAAGGCATTCTCGAGAAATTAAGCGTCAAAGTTCTGAAGCGAGAGTCCGAGTAGCTCAGTCGATAGAGTCGTGGACATGGCCCAGGCGACCCGGGTTCAAGCCCCGAGGGCCGCAATTTTTTTTCCTCTGTTTTTCGTTTAGATCTACGATTTTATCTTTGAATTGATAAGTTAAATCTAATCTATTCAAAAATTGGACGGAAGACCCACTCGTTGCTCGCAACGAGATCGAATCTAGTTATTATTATTATTCTTTTTTTGTCTTACAAATTTTGTGCAGGCGATTTCTCAGAGATGGGACGTTCGATTTCTCTCAAATTTTCAGGACTAAAGCCTCGTTATCGGAAATTTATACCGCTGAAACAGATTTTGAAAATTCACTTCCGGTCGGAAGTTATCGTCCGTTTACGATTTTAAAAAGTCAATTTTGTCGCTCAGGTTTTTCAAAAACGAGCAAAGATAGAGAGCTGAGAATTTCAGAGATGATAGATCCATCGATTTCCTGGTGCACCTCGGTATAGAGAATGTCCGCCGTCATTTCCGGTCGTCACCGGAAGGAAATTTCAAAAATTGAATTTTTCGACTTTTTTATTTTTTAATATTTTTCTTTGAAATTTTTACACCTTATAGTGACCCTTTTACTGATTAAGAATATGTAATTAGTTTTAAAATCGATCAAGGCATTCTCGAGAAATTAAGCGTCAAAGTTCTGAAGCGGAGTCCGAGTAGCTCAGTCGTTATAGTCGTGGACATGGCCCAGGCGACCCGGGTTCAAGCCTCGAGTGCCGCAAAATTTTTTTCTCTGTTTTTCGCTTAAATCTACGATTTTATCTTTGAATTGATAAGTTTAATCTTATCTATTCAAAAATTGGACGGAAGACCCACTCGTTGCTCGCAACGAGATCGAATCTAGTTATTATTAGGGTCTTCCGTCTTCAGCGGAAGACCCTTCTATTATTCTATTGTTTCTTTTTCACTTTTCTTATTGTTATTATTATTATTAGGGTCTTCCGTCTTCAGCGGAAGACCCTTCTATTATTCTTCGGTTTCTTTTTCAATTCTATTATTATTATTATTCTTTTTTTCCTTACACATTTTGTGCAGGCGATTTCTCGGAAATGGCTGATTCGATTTCCTTCAAATTTTCACTGATGATGCCTCGCCATCTGAAGTTTGTACCCCCGTGACATTTTTTCAAAATTTACTTCCGGTCGGAAGTTATCGCTGTTTTACGATTTTTTAAAGTCAATTTTGTCTCTCAGGTTTCTCAAAGACGAGTAAAGATATAGGGCTGAAACTTTCAGAGATGATAGATCTATCGTTTTTCTGGTGCACCTCGGTCAAGAGAATGTCAGCCGTCACTTCCGGTCGTTACCGGAAGGAAATTTGAAAAATTGAATTTTTCGACTTTTTTATTTTTGAATATTTTTTTTTGAAATTTTTACACCTGATAGTGACTCTCTCACTGATTTAGAATATGTAATTTATTTTAAAATCGATCAAGGCATTCTCGAGAAATTAAGCATCAAAGTTCTGAAGCGAGAGTCCGAGTAGCTCAGTCGATAGAGTCGTGGACATGGCCAAGGCGACCCGGGTTCAAGCCTCAAGTGCCGCAAATTTTTTTTTTACTTTTTTTCGCTTAGATCTACGGTTTTATCTTTGAATTGATAAGTATGATCTAATCTATTCAAAAATCGTACGGAAGACCCACTCGTTGCTCGCAACGAGATCGAATCTAGTTATTAGGGTCTTCCGTCTTCAGCGGAAGACCCTTCTATTATTCTATTGTTTCTTTTTCACTTTTCTTATTCTTATTATTATTCTTTTTTTTTCTTACCGATTTTGTGCAGACGATTTCTCGGAGACTACTGACTCGATTACGCCCAAATTTTCAATACGAACGTGTTTTTATCTAAAGCTGATATATAATTTCTTTTTTTTGGAAAAACACTTCCGGTCGGAAGTTATCGTCCGTTTACGATTTTAAAAAGTCAATTTTGTCTGTCGGGTTTCTCAAAAACGAGTAAAGATAAAAGGCTGAAATTTTCAGAGATGATAGATCTACCGTTTTTCTAATGTACCTCGGTCATAAGAATGTTGGCCGTCACTTCCGGTCGTCACCGGAAGGAAATTTGAAAAATTGAATTTTTCGACTTTTTTATTTTTTAATATTTTTCTTTGAAATTTTTACACCTTATAGTGACCCTTTTACTGATTAAGAATATGTAATTAGTTTTAAAATCGATCAAGGCATTCTCGAGAAATTAAGCGTCAAAGTTCTGAAGCGGAGTCCGAGTAGCTCAGTCGTTATAGTCGTGGACATGGCCCAGGCGACCCGGGTTCAAGCCTCGAGTGCCGCAAAATTTTTTTCTCTTTTTTTCGCTTAGATCTACGATTTTATCTTAGAATTGATAAGTTTAATCTTATCTATTCAAAAATTGGACGGAAGACCCACTCGTTGCTCGCAACGAGATCGAATCTAGTTATTATTATTCTTTTTTTTTCTTACCGATTTTGTGCAGACGATTTCTCGAAGATTAGTGACTCGATTACGCCCACATTTTCAATACAGACGTGTTTTTATCTAAAGCTGATATATAATTTTTATTTTTTGGAAAAACACTTCCGGTCAGAAGTTATCGTCCGTTTACGATTTTAAAAAGTCAATTTTGTCTGTCGGGTTTCTCAAAAACGAGTAAAGATAAAAGGCTGAAATTTTCAGAGATGATAGATCTACCGTTTTTCTAATGTACCTCGGTCAAGAGAATGTCCGCCGTCACTTCCGGTCGTCACTGGAAGGAAATTTGAAAAATTGAATTTTTCGACTTTTTTATTTTTTAATATTTTTCTTTGAAATTTTTACACCTTATAGTGACCCTTTTACTGATTAAGAATATGTAATTAGTTTTAAAATCGATCAAGGCATTCTCGAGAAATTAAGCGTCAAAATTCTGAAGCGGAGTCCGAGTAGCTCAGTCGTTATAGTCGTGGACATGGCCCAGGCGACCCGGGTTCAAGCCTCGAGTGCCGCAAAATTTTTTTCTCTTTTTTTCGCTTAGATCTACGATTTTATCTTTAAATTGATAAGTTTAATCTTATCTATTCAAAAATCGGACGGAAGACCCACTCGTTGCTCGCAACGAGATCGAATCTAGTTAAGGTCTTCCGTTTCCAACGGAAGACCTTATTGTTTTTCTTCGGTTTTTTTTTCTCATTAGGGTCTTCCGTTTTCAACGGAAGACCCTCTTGTTATTCTATTGTTTTTTTTTATTAGGGTCTTCCGTCTTCAGCGGAAGACCCTTCTATTATTCTATTGTTTCTTTTTCACTTTTCTTATTGTTATTATTATTATTATTCTTTTTTTTTCTTACCGATTTTGTGCAGACGATTTCTCAGAGATGGCTCAACCGATTTCAATTAAATTTTCAAGATTAACGCGATGTTATCTGAAGTTTATCGTTTTTTATCCATTTTTGAAAATACACTTCCGGTCGGAAGTTATCGTCCGTTTACGATTTTAAAAAGTCAATTTTGTCGGTCGGGTTTCTCAAAAACGAGTAAAGATAAAAGGCTGAAATTTTCAGAGATGATAGATCTACCGTTTTTCTGGTGCACCTCGGTCAAGAGAATGTCCGCCGTTACTTCTGGTCGTCACCGGAAGGAAATTTGAAAATTTGAATTTTTCGACTTTTTTATTTTTTAATATTTTTCTTTGAAATTTTAACACCTTATAGTGACCCTTTTACTGATTAAAAATATGTAATTAGTTTTAAAATCGATCAAGGCAGTCTCGAGAAATTAAGCGTCAAAGTTCTGAAGCGGAGTCCGAGTAGCTCAGTCGATATAGTCGTGGACATGGCCCAGGCGACCCGGGTTCAAGCCTCGAGTGCCGCAAATTTTTTTTTCATTTTTTTCGCTTAAATCTACGATTTTATCTTTGAATTGATAAGTTTAATCTAATCTATTCAAAAATCGGACGGAAGACCCACTCGTTGCTCGCAACGAGATCGAATCTAGTTATTATTATTCTTCTTGTTTTTCCTTCTGACTTCTTTTTTGCTTTATATCTCAAAAACTATTCAACCAATTTGCAAGAAATTTTCAGGGATTATTTTAATTTCTTGTCCCTTGAAGCCTTCAAACTTTTAGTCATTAAGTCACTTCCGGTTTCTAGTTACGTCATTTTAAACATTTTCAAAAAGTGATTTTGTCCAGCATTTTTCTCGTAAACGGTTAATTATAAAGACTTGAAATTTTCTGTGATTGTAAATCTGCGGATTGACTTATGGCAAATGTACAGAAAAAAATATTTTTTCACTTCCGGTCGAAACCGGAAGTGAAACAAATTTTTCGAAAAAATGAATTTTCTGATCAAATCAAAAACGAATATGTGTTTTGTAAAACTTATTAAGCTGAATCTAACACTGAAAGCCGTTTCAAAATCGGACGATGCATAACTGAGATATCGGGGTTTAAAAATTGATTTTTCCGGAAATTTTGATTCCGCTTCCTTGGTTTAAAAAATAGCGTAATATTCAAAGTAAAATTAACTCGTACCAAAAATAATTGTTAAGTCGTACTTGAACACATTCGGATTTTTTTTGTTAAGTCGTTCTTGAAATCGGAAATGTTTTTGTTAAGTCGTACTTAAAATCATTCGTATTTTGTTAAGTCGTACCAGGAATAATTCGATTTTTTCATCTTTTTATTTTCGTTACTCTTGTTGTTGGTTTAAGAGCTCTGCTTATGACAGGAACTTCCAGCTTTACTTCTGACATTAACGGAAGACCCACTCGTTGCTTTGCAACGAGCTTTGCTCTAGTTATTATTATTCTTCTTGTTTTTCCTTCTGACTTCTTTTTTGCTTTATATCTCAAAAACTATTCGACCGATTTGCAAGAAATTTTTAGAGATTATGTTAAATTCTTGTCCCTTGAAGCTTTTAAAGTTTCCGTCATTAAATCACTTCCGTTTTCTAGTTACATCATTTTAAAAATTTTCAAAAAGTGAATTTGTCCATGACTTTTCTCGTAAACGGTTGTTTATAAAGACTTGAAATTTTCTGTGATTGTAAATCTGCGGATTTACTTATGGCATTTGACCAAAAAAATGTATTTTGTCACTTCCGGTCGAAACCGGAAGTGAAACAAATTTTTCGAAAAAATGAATTTTCTGATCGAATCAAAAATGAAAATGTGTTTTGTAGAGCTTATTAAGCTGAATCTAACACCGAAAACCGTTTTAAAATCGGACGATGCATTACAGAGATATCGGGGCTTAAAAATTGATTTTTCCGGGTTTTTGGTTAAAAAAGTAGTATCAATGTCTTGGTTAAATTAACTTGTACCTAAAAATTATTTGCTAAGTCGTACTGTAACACATTCGGATTTTTTTGTTAAGTCGTTCTTGGAATCGGAAAGGTTTTTGTTAAGTCGTACTTAAAATCATTCGGATTTTGTTAAGTCGTACCAGGAATAATTCGACTTTTTTCATCTTTTTAATTTAGTTACTATTGTTATTGGTTTAAGAGCTCTGCTTCTTACAGGAACTTCCAGCTTTACTTCCGACATTAACGGAAGACCCACTCGTTGCTTTGCAACGAGCTTTGCTCTAGTTCTTCTCCTTTTTTTTTCTTACCGATTTTGTGTCAGCGATTACTCGAAAACTGTTTGATCGATTTTAATAAAATTTGCAGATCTTATTGACATTAGTTTAAACTTGATCGGAAATTTTTTTGGTTGATGACGTCATTTCCGTTTTTGAAATATCGACGTTTTCTTGATTTTCAGAGTGTCGGCTTGTCCAAGAGAGTTATCAAAAACTATAAAAGATATTAAGTTCAAAATTTCAGGAATGATAGACAAAAGATTGTAGATATGTAATAAGGCATTAATAAATTTCAGGCACAAAAGGCGCTAAAGCTCGGTAGGGCTCGAAATATGAGATGAAAAAAGCGTTGTGATTTTGCTTGGTTTTCTTAGATTATCTTTTTTCTCACAAATATTTTGTTAAGACATGTAGAAGAACAAAAATTTATATTTACAAGATCTTTTGTTTGACTCCTAGAAAAAGGGGCCGGCCCCTCAAATTAAAGACCTAGAACCCTTCAAAGTTTTCACTTTATAACTCAAAAGCGGTTAAGATTTCGATATGGCTGTCGCGGCAAAAGTTGTTCATTATGATCTTATTAATGTCGTTACAATAATATTTTGTTCGGGTATTGCGTAATATGAGTGTAAAAAGCCAGACTTGTTACCATGTATTTGTGTTTTATTTGGCAAATAAACGGGGTATTTGTGCGTATAACTGACATAAAGGGTACCGGTTTACACACGGAAAGTGTTTCAACATTTTAGTTTTTTTCTAGTGAAACACATTATGGATAAAAGAACTGTTTCTATGCAATGCATTTGAGTCGCATTTAAAATCTAGCTGTATACCGAACTGTGTATGTTAACAATTACGTATCCGATCCCTTGCCGCAGCCGAGGAAATAGGTCACGAATGGACTAGCGAGCGGTCTGCCGTTATCTAATACACAAGATTTGCGTCTTGCTGTAATGCACACATGGTTTTTTTTTATGTAGCTGCAAACACAAAACTTCCGATTTTAATGATTTTAATAGTAAATAAAAAAGATTATACCTTTACCTAATACCATAGACAGTGTACTAGCTTGCATTCGGAAAGTGTTTAAACAGTTTAATTCTTTTCTAGGGAAATATATTATGTGTATAAGAATTGCTTCTATGCAATGTATTTGAGTCGCATTTAAAATCTTGCTAGCTGTATTCCGAGCTTCATGTATGTAAACAATTATACGTATCCGATCCTTGCCGTGGCCGAGAAAATAGGTCGCGGCTGGACTAGCGAGAGGTCTGCCGTTATCCAATACACAAGATATACGCATTGTTGTAATGCACACACGGGTTTATTTATGTAGCTGCAAACACAATGAATTCAGATTTTAACGATATTAAAGAGTAAAAAAAAAAAAGACTATATTATTACCTACGAAGTATTGCTGTTTTGCTCTCGTAATTAAAAAAAAAAATAGATAGTATGGCTGTCGTTGAAAAAAAGGCGTTCTTTGTGTTCTTGTCTATGTCATGAAACAGTTTTATTGTTGGTAAATAAAATTCAGTTATCAAACTGCAAACGTTAACAGTTCAAACCCACCACGTTGAGTGTACATTTTCATAACACGGGCCGAGGAGATGCCGCGCTAGTGGACAGCCGATTCACTGTAGGACACATGCTTCTCGTGTTTATACGTATCACACATTCCAATGCCCATTGATTCGTTGTTATTTTCATTTCCAATTATATTGGTTAACGATGCATCAAACCATTGATTTAAATCATAGTTCGTATAATAAAGGGGAAAAAAAAGCTGCCATCAATGAATATAATACAATTGTACGTTTTACAGTCGTACGATTTGAAATGTAAATAAATTCACTTGTGTCCGTTTGTGACATTTTGCTGCTGAGAATTAAATGCATTACACTACCAATTTCAACAAAATATAGGCGATATTCACATATCTATGATAATGTGATACTTCATTTGGCTAACAAAATATTAGAATTTTTATGAGTTATGAGAGAGAGAGAGAGAGAGAGAGAGAGAGAAAGAGAGTGTGTGTGTGTGTCTTAAGCAGGATGTAGTAAGTAAAAGTTGAAATATATTTAAAAAGCGTTCGAGATAAGGCAGCTTAAGAAATCCAATGTTACATGCTTGCGGTAGGTACGGGCACGATAAAACAAACCATTTTTAAACAAGTTGAGGTTTTATTTACATTTATGCCGTAAAATAATAAGGGTCACACTATTGGTATAACCTCTTCTCATTGGTAGTCAGATTCCATAAAAAGCAAACTCATTGCTGATTTTATTCATTTATAAATTAATTTTTTTTGATTCTGAAAGAATATGTGAGTTTTAAAAATGTAATGTACATGTACATTCATTGTAAAAGTTTTGACTGTATTCGGACAGTTGAAGATCGAGTAGCGAACACTAGACTTAGTAGATTAATTGTCTAATACAAATCGAATTGGCTTTAAAATTTGCATTTTCAAGCACACTTAAATAGTTTATTCATAAATTATATATAATTATATTAATAAAAACGTCTGTATGCTGTATTATGTATTTGCTGTCTGATTAGGACTGTTCTTCCCCAAAAAGAAGCGCTCGGCGATCGCGTAAAAAACGTTCTGTAAAGTACAACACCTGATTGGAGTACATGCTTATACATAGGCGTCGGAACCGGGGGGGGGGGGGGGGGGGGGGGCTAGGGTGGGTTTAGCGACAGTTATACCTAACCATTACAAACATAGCCTGATAGAGGGTTCAGCCCCCCCCCCCCACACTTTTTCTCGCAGGAAAGATTATTGTTCCTAAATATACCTTGAAAGACTGAGAAGTTGGGTTCAGATGCAGTCCAGCCCCCCCCCCCCCCCCCCCCCACGGATTAGGATTTCCATGATTTTGGGAATTACTTTTTTCTCAATATTTCTGAGGATTAGTCTAGCCTCCCCACTTTCAATTTGCTTTCGACGCCAGTGTTATATACAATTTTTTTAAAATGTGTACGTTTAACTAAGCGAAATTGTAGATGTCATGGAGTCAATAGGCAAATCAAATTCGCCAATCAGGCAATATCATTTATCTAATGCCTATGACTGATAATTTTACAAGGTAAATTAATACATGTAAATATGAGTTTTAAAGCACTCCCTGCTCCCGTGTTAAAAGCTCCCGTTACCTGCATTCTTTTATTAACGATTTTTTGCACACATTTATTCGGAAATGGCTCAAATTTGTTACACGGGCCCGATAAGAAGATGAAAGGATGACCCCTAAAATTTCTTTCCCAAATATTTCAAGAACGGTCTCAAATTTCAAACACTGGTTGAATAACTTATTACTTAATTTGTACAAATTTTATGTGCATGAATGACAATGTTCCTGTAACTTAACAAAAAATGACACTTTTTGAAATCTTAAAGTTTCTGAATTCATCATTAAAATTAATAATGTTAGACGGCCCATGCAGCAAGTTTTTCTAGTCGAGTCTTTCGTTCATCAGCGCATCGATTGTGAACATTTCAGCGGGGTTTGGGGTTGCAACAAGAGGGTGAAACGACCACGAATTTTGACAGATTTGCTACAAAGAGTTTAAAAGAGATGGATACAAAACACAGGTGCGATTATATCTTTAAGAGATAAAAAATGATTAATCTGTTTGCCATAAATACCAATTTTTATCATAAAAATATTTTAACATTTGGATCCGCCGAATATTTCCATTTCCCTTCATTGTTTGGTGCCTGATTTGAAATAACGTTTCGAGGTATAATAAGTTGAGAAATTTCTTCAAGCTGCATGTTCCGATTTGTCGGTCATTACAGTATCAAATAATTTTCCTTGCAAACCTAATGAATAATCTTACAAATTTATAGACGTATTTAAACGGAAGTGCTCTCCTTTCAACGTTAGAAATATTCAAAGTAAATAAAAATAAATTTGGGGCATACAAAAACCCCCCAAAATACATCATTGGAATGTTTGAAAAAGGAAACCGTTGGGTTTCATCCTCCGAATGATTGAGTTTATTCATCCTGCATGTTTTGCAATAATTATAAACAACGTAAACATCAAAACTATTAATGAACAAATGTACACTGCTTTATTTTTGTTTAAATAGTCATTCTGTATATTTTATATGTTATAATAGATTATATTAAAAAAAACAGATGTCAAACTCGTAATACAATCATACTAGCTTCGACGTAAGGGGCCAGTTTAAACACGCGGCGAAATAACGCAAAACCCTTTTATGTCGATTATTTTGCGAATACACAACAAAACTTGTCTAATCCGGCGGAGGGTGGTTCTGAAAAAAAAATGGCCGGATTAGGCAACATCCGGTTTAGAGGATATTGTTGGAAATTAATTTTAGTATTTAATGCAGTAGGTCCTGATCGTGTATTCTTGCAAAATGTTCAATTGTTCTGAATTATATTAGATTTCATCGATCTTATTTACGGTACAAATTTTCATTTTAAATATTTTTTTTCAAACAATAAATCCATAACGGAATACATACGATGGAAATCCTTGAATTAAATCGTCGTTATTGATAATCTTTCAAACATCCGATTTACCTGAAAAGTGCATGCTTAACCGTAAATTGTTAAACAAAACATTAACAAGTCAACAGGTGGCTGAAATACCTGATGGCGAGAACTGTTTTGATGCAGGGAAACAGTAGATAAATATTAATATAAATGAGAATTTTATATAAAAAAAAAATTGAGCATTTTGACAGAATAATATGCAACTCTGTACGTGTAGCCATGCAACGGGGATAACAAACGATATCGGCAGTCTTACTCCCGCAGTATCCTGAATCACGGCCTGAAAAAAATTGGGTGAACTATAATCTAATTATCCAATTGCAATTCATAACAAGACTTTACGGTATTAACTGAAAAAAGTTGCTTCTTTGGATCTATATTAACAGTTGTTTAAATCAATAGCAACGACAGAAAAATTGGTCAATAATTGAGCATTAATATCTCACAGAAGGCCGATCGATCGATAAGTGGACGGACTACGGGAGATAACTCTCACTAATAATATGCAGTAGGCTTTTTCATCGCGCCGGTTAACAGAATAGATAGGATCCGGATTGCACAAATTTTTTTAAAACAAAAATGATGGGAAAATGTCAAGGGGCTGAATGATGTCGCCGGATTGGGCAGCATGCCGTAATAAACAACATCCGGATTCAACGAGTTTCAACATGTACATAATTTTTTCATTGAAATATGGCTTAATTGACAGGGAAAACTACATGTACTGCAACGTATATTATTGCACACATACTTAGCATAACCATCGTTTAAAAGCGTACAATTATTTTATTGAAAATCGGACCAAGCAGCTTTAACATTAAGATTTACATGTGTAAGACACTTTATTTGTCATGTGCATGATCATGTGCATTAATTATTTTCAATACTTGCTTATTCTCCACAATGATCTCCAATTCCATTCACAACTGTTGTCATTCAAAATCACATGAATTAAACAAAATTTAAAATTTAGTGTCGATCTCAACTGTTATGTATCCAAGAAATCTATTGATTTTAACATGTGTTACGTAATTAGGTAATAACGTTTTTAGGGGTCAAACTTCATTTACAAATTATCAGTTTTCCTTCGTAAACATTCACAGGATCGAAAACAGATTTCCTACGGATATTTATAATGGGGAATGTTTACATCTTTCCTCAATTCGGAAGTCTTTCGGAATATCTAGCACAATTTTTTAAAGTTATCATCCGGGCTTTATAATGGCTGATGCAATGCAAAATCCCCGTAGACGTTCTTTTTTTTAGCCGTGTATTAAAACCTGACAAGCTAGAGGGGGCGTTTCAAAAGGGAAATCTTGGGATTTTTTCATACTATCGAATGAACATCGTCTGAATCAAGAGATATTTACAAATATCAAATAATTTAAGAGAATGTGTGGCAAAAATATCTTGGGACAGACCTTAGGTATAATACGTTTATATATCCTTAAAATATAATGATTTTCTCATGCGTTACCTAACTAGGGATATTAGGGGCCAGAGGTAAAAAAGTTTAATCTTGTCTATTTCAATTGAAAGAAATGCAAGTATTTAAAAAAGCAACGTAAGAGAACTTGTAAAAAGCATTACAGGTAAGCATTAGTACTTCACTCCTATTTCCATATCATGTTTTGTTGTTGAAAATTAAAGTCGATGACGTGATTTACCTTTTTAAAATCGGACGGAAGACCTCCTCGTTGCTCGCAACGAGATCGTGTCTAGTTAGGGTCTTCCGTCTTCAGCGGAAGACCCTTCTATTATTCTTCGGTTTCTTTTTCAATTCTATTATTATTAGGGTCTTCCGTCTTCAGCGGAAGACCCTTCTATTATTCTTCGGTTTCTTTTTCACTTTTCTTATTATTATTATTATTATTAGGGTCTTCCGTCTTCAGCGGAAGACCCTTCTATTATTGTAATGTTTCTTTTTCACTTTTCTTATTAGGGTCTTCCGTCTTCAGCGGAAGACCCTTCTATTATTCTATTGTTTCTTTTTCACTTTTCTTATTATTCTTATTCTTTTTTTTTCTTCTTACCGTTTTTGTGCAGGCGATTTCTCAGAGATGGCTTGCTCGATTTCAGTCAAATTTTCAGGGATGATGCCTTGTCATCTGAAGTTTGTACCGCCGAAACAGTGTTTTAAAATTCACTTCCGGTCGGAAGTTATCGTCATTAAACGATTTTTTTAAAGTCAAATTTGTCTGCGACGTTTCTCAAAAATGACTGAAGATATAGGGCTGAAATTTTTAGAGATGATAGATTGACCGTTTTTCTGGTGCACTATTGTCTAAAAAATGTCAACCGTCACTTCCGGTCTTCTCCGGAAGGAATTTTGAAAAATTGAATTTTTCGACTTTTTTATTTTTTAATATTTTTTTTTGAAATTTTTACACCTTATAGTGACCCTCTTACTGATTTAGAATATGTAATTTGTATTAAAATCGATCAAGGCATTCTCGAGAAATTAAGCGTCAAATTCCTGAAGCGAGAGTCCGAGTAGCTCAGTCGATATAGTCGTGGACATGGCCCAGGCGACCCGGGTTCAAGCCCCGAGTGCCGCAAATTTTTTTTTTTTTTTTTCGCTTAGATCTAAGATTTTATCTTTGAATTGATAAGTTTAATCTAATCTATTCAAAAATCGGACGGAAGACCCACTCGTTGCTCGCAACGAGATCGAATCTAGTTATTATTATTATTCTTTTTTTGTCTTACAAATTTTGTGCAGGCGATTTCTCGGAGATGACTCGTTCGATTTCCTTCAAATTTGCAGGGCTGATGACTAGTCATATGAATTTTATACCCCCGGAACGATTTTGAAAAATTCACTTCCGGTCGGAAGTTATGGTCGTTTTACAATTTTTTAAAGTCAATTTTGTCGGCGATGTTCCTCAAAAACGAGTAAAGATAAAGAACTGAAATTTTCAGAGATGATAGATCTAGCAATATCCTCGTGTACCTCGGTCACGAGAATGTTGGCCGTCACTTCCGGTCGTCACCGGAAGCAAAATTAAAAAATGAAAATTTTCAACTTTTTATTTTTATATATTTTTTCCAATAAGATGATAGTGACCCTTTTACTTATTCAGAATATGTAATTTGTTTCAAAATCGATCAAGGCGTTCTCGAGAAATTAAGCGTCAAAGTCCTGAAGCGAGAGTCCGAGTAGCTCAGTCGATATAGTCGTGGACATGGCCCAGGCGACCCGGGTTCAAGCCTGGAGTGCCGCAAATTTTTTTTCTCATTTTTTTCGCTTAGATTTACGATTTTATCTTTGAATTGATAAGTTTAATCTTATCTATTCAAAAATTGGACGGAAGACCCACTCGTTGCTCGCAACGAGATCGAATCTAGTTATTATTATTATTCTTTTTTTGTCTTACAAATTTTGTGCAGGCGATTTCTCGGAGATGACTCGTTCGATTTCCTTCAAATTTTCAGGGCTGATGCGTAGTCATATGAATTTTATACTGCAGGAACAATTTTTAAAAATTTACTTCCGGTCGGAAGTTATCGTCGTTTTACGATTTTTAAAAGTCAATTTTGTCGGCGATGATTCTCAAAAACCATCAAAGATAGAGAACTGAAATTTTCAGAGATGATAGATCTAGCAATATCCTCGTGAACCTCGGTCAAGAGAATGTTGGCCGTCACTTCCGGTCGTCATCGGAAGCAAATTTTAAAAATGAAAATTTTTAACTTTTTGTTTTGATATATTTTTTCAAATTAGATGATAGTGACCCTTTTACTGAATCAGAATATGCAATTTGTTTTAAAATCGATCAAGGCGTTCTCGAGAAATTAAGCGTCAAAGTCCTGAAGCGAGAGTCCGAGTAGCTCAGTCGTTATAGTCGTGGACATGGCCCAGGCGACCCGGGTTCAAGCCTCGAGTGCCGCAAAAAAAAATTCTCTTTTTTTCGCTTAGATCTACGATTTTATCTTTGAATTGATAAGTTTAATCTTATCTATTCAAAAATTGGACGGAAGACCCACTCGTTGCTCGCAACGAGATCGAATCTAGTTATTATTATTATTCTTTTTTTGTCTTACAAATTTTGTGCAGGCGATTTCTCAGAGATGGGACGATCGATTTCTCTCAAATTTTCAGGACTAAAGCCTCGTTATCTGAAATTTATACCGCTGGAACAGATTTTGAAAATTCACTTCCGGTCGGAAGTTATCGTCCGTTTACGATTTTAAAAAGTCAATTTTGTCTCTCAGGTTTTTCAAAAACAAGCAAAGATAGAGAGCTGAGAATTTCAGAGATGATGGATCTATCGATTTCCTGGTGCACCTCGGTATAGAGAATGTCCGCCGTCACTTCCGGTCGTCACCGGAAGAAGTTTTGAAAAATTGAATTTTTCGACTTTTTTATTTTTCAATATTTTTCTTTGAAATTTTTACACCTGATAGTGACCCTTTCACTGATTCAGAATATGTATTTTGTTTTAAAATCGATCGAGGCATTCTCGAGAAATTAAGTGGCAAAGTCCTGAAGCGAGAGTCCGAGTAGCTCAGTCGATATAGTCGTGGACATGGCCCAGGCGACCCGGGTTCAAGCCTCGAGTGCCGAAAATTTTTTTTCTCTATTTTTCGCTTAGATCTACGATTTTTTCTTTGAATTGATAAGTTTAATCTTATCTATTCAAAAATCAGACGGAAGACCCACTCGTTGCTCGCAACGAGATCGAATCTAGTTATTATTCTTTTTTTCCTTACACATTTTGTGCAGGCGATTTCTCGAAAATGGCTGATTCGATTTCCGTCAAATTTTGACTGATGATGCCTCACCATCTGAAGTTTGTACCCCAGTGACATTTTTTCAAAATTCACTTCCGGTCGGAAGTAATCGTCAATAAACGATTTTTTAAAGTCAATTTTGTCTGTCAAGTTTCTCAAAAACGAGTAAAGATATAGGGCTGAAACTTTCAGAGATGATAGATCTATCGTTTATCTGGTGCACCTCGGTCAAGAGAATGTCAGCCGTCACTTCCGGTCGTCACCGGAAGGAAATTTGAAAAATTGAATTTTTCGACTTTTTTATTTTTGAATATTTTTTTTTGAAATTTTTACACCTGATAGTGACCCTCTCACTGATTTAGAATATGTAATTTGTTTAAAAATCGATGAAGGCATTCTCGAGAAATTAAGCGTCAAAGTTCTGAAGCGAGAGTCCGAGTAGCTCAGTCGATAGAGTCGTGGACATGGCTAAGGCGACTCGGGTTCAAGCCCCGAGTGCCGCAAATTTTTTTTTCACTTGTTTCACTTAAATCTATGTTTTTATCTTTGAATTGATAAGTATGATCTAGTCTATTCAAAAATCGTACGGAAGACCCACTCGTTGCTCGCAACGAGATCGCATCTAGTTATTATTATTATTCTTTTTTTGTCTTACAAATTTTGTGCAGGCGATTTCTCAGAGATGGGACGATCGATTTCTCTCAAAATTTCAGGACTGAAGCCTCGTTATCTGAAATTTATACCGCTGAAACAGATTTTGAAAATTCACTTCCGGTCGGAAGTTATCGTCCGTTTACGATTTTAAAAAGTCAATTTTGTCTCTCAGGTTTTTAAAAAACGAGCAAAGATAGAGAGCTGAGAATTTCAGAGATGATAGATCTATCGATTTCCTGGTGCACCTCGGTATAGAGAATGTCCGCCGTCACTTCCGGTCGTCACCGGAAGAAATTTTAAAAAATTGAATTTTTCGACTTTTTTATTTTTTAATATTTTTCTTTGAAATTTTTACACCTGATAGTGACCCTTTTACTGATTAAGAATATGTATTTTGTTTTAAAATCGATTGAGGCATTCTCGAGAAATTAAGCGTCAAAGTCCTGAAGCGAGAGTCCGAGTAGCTCAGTCGATATAGTCGTGGACATGGCCCAGGCGACCCGGGTTCAAGCCTGGAGTGCCGCAAAATTTTTTTCTCTATTTTTCGCTTAGATCTAGGATTTCATCTTTGAATTGATAAGTTTAATCGTATTTATTCAAAAATCGGACGGAAGACCCACTCGTTGCTCGCAACGAGATCGAATCTAGTTATTATTCTTTTTTTTTCTTACCGATTTTGTGCAGACGATTTCTCGGAGATGGCAGGGTCGATTTCGCTCAAATTTTCAATATAAACGTGATTTTATCTAAACCTGATATATAATTTTTATTTTTTGAAAATACACTTCCGGTCGGAAGTTATCGTCCGTTTACGATTTTAAAAAGTCAATGTTGTCTGTCGGGTTTCTCAAAAACGAGCAAAGATATAGAGCTGAAATTTTCAGAGATGATAGATCTACCGTTTTTCTATTGTACCTCGGTCAAGAGAATGTCCGCCGTCACTTCCGGTCGTCACCGGAAGGAAATTTAAAAAATTGAATTTTTCGACTTTTTTATTTTTTGATATTTTTCTTTGAAATTTTTACACCTTATAGTGACCCTTTTACCAATTCAGAATATGTAATTTGTTTTAAAATCGATCAAGGCATTCTCGAGAAATTAAGCGTCAAAGTTCTGAAGCGGAGTCCGAGTAGCTCAGTCGTTATAGTCGTGGACATGGCCCAGGCGACCCGGGTTCAAGCCTCGAGTGCCGCAAAATTTTTTTCTCTTTTTTTCCCTAAGATCTACGATTTTATCTTTGAATTGATAAGTTTAATCTTATTTATTCAAAAATTGGACGGAAGACCCACTCGTTGCTCGCAACGAGATCGAATCTAGTTATTATTATTCTTTTTTTCCTTACACATTTTGTGCAGGCGATTTCTCAGAAATGGCTGATTCGATTTCCTTCAAATTTTCACTGATGATGCCTCGTTATATGAAGTTTGTATCCCCTGTGAGATTTTTTCAAAATTCACTTCCGGTCGGAAGTAATCGTCAATAAACGATTTTTTAAAGTCAATTTTGTCTGTCAAGTTTCTCAAAAACGAGTAAAGATATAGGTCTGAAATTTTCAGAGATCATAGATCCACCGTTTTTCTGGCGCACCTCGGTCAAGAGAATGTCTGCCGTCACTTCAGGTCGTCACCGGAAGGAATTTTGAAAAATTGAATTTTTCGACTTTTTTATTTTTGAATATTTTTCTTTGAAATTTTTACACCTTATAGTGACCCTCTTACTGATTTAGAATATGTATTTTGTTTTAAAGCTCAGTCGATATAGTCGTGGACATGGCCCAGGCGACCCGGGTTCAAGCCCGGAGTGCCGAAATTTTTTTTTTTTACTGTTTTTCGCTTAGATGTACAGTTTTATCTTGGAATTCATAAGTTTGATCTAATCTATTCAAAAATCGGACGGAAGACCCACTCGTTGCTCGCAACGAGATCGAATCTAGTCTTCTTATTCTTCTTCTTCTTCATCCAAATTTGTCCAGGCCGTAACTTAAATACCCTTTGACATTTAGACTTAAAACTTAGAACATAGGTAGATGGTATTGAAAAGGAGTGCACGCCACCAAAAGTTTTGACCTTGACCTATTTTCTTTTTCAAGGTCAAACTTTTTATAAAAAACATTGTTCGGACCATAACACAAGACTCCTTTAACTTACAGACTTTTAACTTGTATCATAGATAGATGGTATATAACCTAGTTGAACCTTACCAAAAATTTTGACCTTGACCTAGAATTATTATTTCAAAGTCATATTAGAAAAAACTTCATTGTTCAACTTCTGAATATACTTTGACAGAAGGACTTCAAACTTTAAACAAAGAACAATAATAATACACTTAGGTGTACTATTGAATAATATTTGACCTTGACCTTGTTTAACTCAAGGTCAAATTAATTAGAAAAAAATAAGAAAATTTTGTCTGGATCATAACTTTAATACCCTTTGACATTAAGACTTCAAACTTGGAACATAGGTAGATGGTAATGAGAAGGAGTGCACGTCACCAAAAGTTTTGATCTTTACCTATTTTGCTCTTCAATGTCAAGCTTTTCATAAAAAATATTGTTCGGACCATAACACAAGACTCCTTTAACATACACACTTTTAACTTGTATCATAGATAGATGGTATATAACCTAGTTGAACCTTACCAAAAATTTTGACCTTGACCTAGAATTATTATTTCAAGGTCATATTAGAAAAAACTTCATTGTTCAACTTCTGAATATACTTTGACAGAAGGACTTCAAACTTTAAACAAAGAACAATAATAATACACTTAGGTGTACTATTTAATAATAATATTTGACCTTGACCTTGTTTTACTCAAGGTCAAATTAATAGAAAAAAATAAGAAAATTTTGTCTGGATCATAACTTTAATACCCTTTGACATTAAGACTTCAAACTTGGAACATAGGTAGATGGTAATGAGAAGGAGTGCACGTCACCAAAAGTTTTGATCTTTACCTATTTTGCTCTTCAATGTCAAGCTTTTCATAAAAAATATTGTTCGGACCATAACACAAGACTCATTTAACATACACACTTTTAACTTGTATCAGATATAGATGGTATATAACCTAGTTGAACCTTACCAAAATTTTTGACCTTGACCTAGAATTTTTATTTCAAGGTCAAATTAGAAAAAACTTCATTGTTCAACTCCTGAATATACTTTGACAGAAGTACTTCAAACTTTAAACAAAGAACAATAATAATACACGTAGGTGTACTATTGATTTATATATGACCTTGACCATGTTTTACTCAAGGTCAAATTAATTTTGTCTGGGTCTGGGTAACATATAGCTGACATCATTCTTATTCAATTGTTAAATTTGCCCCATATAACAATCCTTGGGGAGAAGGGGAGACATGTGTTTTTTTGTAAAAAAAACAATACCCACTAGTTAATATTTTGAATTTCGAGCCCGATATAAATTAGAATAAAAACGTGAAGGAATTTGTTCATGTTTCTTATTTAAACTCTAAAGTGAAATTTGTAATATTTTCATGGTTAATTTTTGTTTCATTGATTTGTTCATCTGGAGGTACCAGTTTCTCATCTACATTCATCTGTTGCAAATAAATTTGTTATTAATTTAAAACTTTGATTTTTGTTGACTTCATTTATTTTTGCTGACTACTAATCAGCAATTAGGGATAAGTAGTAGTCATCCCCGTACCCGACTGTCCCAAGAGCAGGATTTATCCCCCTCTTGGGGTAGCAGTCTTATTACAATGTTGCCGTTGTTAAAAAGCTAAATAGACATATTTCCCCAGATTACACAAATTTTTATAATTTTGGACACTTGTATTGTATTGTATTAATTTATAAACAGAGGGTTTCTTTATGCTGAGGACACTTTAACACAAAAGATTGCTGTTGCACTTTATGATCAAAGTTTCAAAGGTTTCATCTTTTAACTGCATCCTATTAGTTTGAAATCTTCCCAGCTATACTAAATAAACGTCTACAGGAGCAGTGGAAGCTGGGACTGAAAGATTGTTTGACAATCTTTATCTTAGGATATATTAAGTGCAAAAATAGAAAAAATACTCTAATCTTGTATTTTCTATCAGTCCAAACTAATGTACTTAATGCCCCAGTCACACATTCACGGATCAACTCCACAGTTGACACCGGAAAATCAAATAATCGTTAATGCCCCAGTCACACATTCACAGATCAACTCCTAGGTTCTACTACAGAATATTTTCCACGGTTGACACCGGAAAATCTAATGATACGGAGTTAGTACGGATACACTACGGACTGTATACAAATTGATACATACGAATTACTACGGATTTATACAGACTTCTGCGTTCTAAAACGTTTTGGTAAGATTTTCTAAGGAAGTACTACGGTGGTTTCATCCGTAGTGGAATTTTGAACATGTTCAAAAATTGTCGCAGCTGTACAAGTTTTGCTACGTTTGGATATGATAAAAAACGGAAAAGCCACGGGTCAATACATATCGCCACAAATGATTCCGGATCGCTTCCATAGCTAATCCGGCATTTAATCCGTGAATGTGTGACTGGGGCATAATATCATACAACAGAGAGAGAGAGAGAGAGAGAGAGAGAGAGAGAGTAAATTATTTTCAAATGGGTTATAATATTGGAAGTGATTTTGATTTTCATCATGGATGGATAGTTTATTCCAGGTGCATGTCTGTCCTCTATTCTATTGGGACATGGCGTAGGGAAGGGGATTGGGGTGTTTAGCACTTCTGATAACAATAAATTGTTTTGATACTTAGGTTATCCTGGGGGCCTAGTGTGTTGTTGACTCATCTTTATTGAAGTGCAAACTACTTGGAGTAAATTGTTTAAATGATTTAAAACTCTAAATAACAACACTCATAAAAATGTTAAGAAACTGTGTTGTTATATCTAGTAATATGAGCAATTTAAAAATGAATTTTTATAAATCTTTTTTAATAATACATCTAAAACATTTTTATTTCAAGAATTATTTCTTTCTTCTTTATAATAAAATTATTCAAATTCAGTTTCAGCCATTCATTTAAGCTTCACATTTTTTAAAGTGAACATTTACAAATAAGCATAGTAATGCAAAGTAATGCCATGTAATGTCAGCATTACACTAAATTTTGGAAAGAAATGAAATACTATACATTACCATTACTTGTAATGCTAATTTTGTGGCATTACACATTACTAGCATTACTTTGAAGACATGTAGTGCATTGCAATGCATTACCATTACATTTAGCATTACCCCAAGCCTGTTATGATTATATATTTACATTTTCCAGTGTCTTTGCCTGTGATAACTCTACGTATTGATTTTGTACTATATAACTCATAAAGCCAAATTGAGGCACTTGCGGGTTTGCTTATTTACATTTAAATATTTAATTGTACAATGGTTTAAAATTTTATAAATATATTAAGTAATAACGAATCATTCTTAAAATATTATGAGGTGATAATTTCGGTCAGGGCGTGATCAAATCTATCATAAAGCCCTTCGGGCTTTATTGGATTTGATCATGCCCCGATCAAAATTATCACGTCATAATACTCAAAGAATGATATTCCTTATTCCGTATAGATTTGCATTAATTTGGGTAAATAAGTCTGTCGTGCAATGTTGTACGTTTGCACATTTAAACATGTAAAGGCCTACTAATACCATGCTGCGTAGTATTTAATCCATAAAACCTATCTTTGTTAATCATAATCAAAATTTGATGAAATTATCTGTAATCATTTTAGTAGATATTAACAATTGTATTTATCTATTTATATATTGAAACAGTAGAATATTTTGTTTTGGGTAGGGTTGATATTGAATGTTTGAAAGGGGGGGGGGGTTTGATCTTTAGGTTATACAAATGTGTTGTGCATGAATATGTATAGTTGTCTGTCTGTTTGTCTGTCTCTCCCTCTCTCTTTCTCTCTCCTCTGTCTCTCTCTCTCTGAGTTTAAAACATATGGCTGCTTGAAATTGCAAATGTTGGGGATAGTCTGTTTGATACATGTAAAATTAAATTCAAAACCTTTCATTTTAGATACCATGTGATTTGAAATGGTCCTGGTCGAACTTCATCAAAGACCCACAACAGTGAGACACACTTGATGTAAGTAAAATTTATTTTCTTAACAATGATGTTTAATTACACTTGTCCAAATTTAAAAGAGGGAACCTGCGAAAACTATATACCAAGTCTTTGACATGCAGATGATTTAGAATATTAAATATAGGGAAACTATATATTGATTATACATATTTCACAGAATTATTGGGTATTTTTTGTTCTTCTAGATTTTGAACTCTAGTTAATTGTAGACTCTTTTTCATTGGATATGTTTTTCTTTAATTTTGGTTGAATTTGTTACCATGGTAACCATATACAAGAGAAAAAAAAAACCTTATTAGCTAGTTTCTTTTCCCTATGACATATCTTTAATGGGTTAAATCATGGTTCATTTCTTCTGAAATTAGGCTTAAAGTTCAGCAAATATTACACATACACGAGTAAAAACAATTCATCACTATGACGTCATTATGGTGTCATAGGATCCATTGATGGATATAGGGAAATTTCTATACTTTTCTATTTTACCTTTTTCATGGTATTTGAAAACATTTCTTTTTTTTGTGTGATTAAAATTTGGAATCCTGGTTCTATATAGTGTCTAGAGTGAATATATAAGCTTAGAATTGTAAATAACCACAGTGACTGTTTTATATTGGGTAAATCCCTTCAACTATTTTTAGAATTGGTAGGACAACAATTAAAGTACTGCCTTTAGGCAAAATAGTTTGTATACTTGCAGAGTGAATAAACATATTTATTGGGACATTTTGAATCAAAATGCTTGACACATGTCAGAAAAGTGGATTTGCAATTTTAAAAGCAAGTGTCAATATTGAATTATCATTTGAAGAAAGATAAGTCTTTACTATTTTTTCGCGGTCTTCCCTAGAGCATCCTATTTTGTCCTGTAGATTTCGGCGTATATTGTCTTTCATATGTTTGGTACATAAGAGGTGGGTGGCAGTTGGAAATGTGTTGGAAATGGCTTTGGTGATCGCCTTCTCCTCGTCACTTCCAATTATGATGTCTGTATCTCCTATCTTCTGTCTGATGTGCGAAAGGAAAGTGAAGTATGTGTTGTAGTCACTGTCAAAATGTAGCATCATAGGTCCCAGCATTATTGGATGATCTCTGGTTTCTCTTTGAATAACAGCCTTTTGCTTGTACGTCAATGTGGAAACAAAGCAGGAGCCCAAATTGAAAGTTTTGTCTATACCTATGATGCTTCCTCCACCAATGCAGTTAGCCTTCAGGTCTTTCATTTGGTCCATCTTGTAAAGTATTACAATAGGTCTCTTGCTGTTTGTAAAGAAAACTTGCTGGATGAAGTCAGATGTCTGGAGTGAGCATAAAACTTGATAGATTTCATCTGCAACATTTACTGGTTTTAATGGTGATTCTTTGGAAGTTTCTCTGTATTTTTTGTTTCGAATTTGTTTTTGTACTATTGAAATTGTTTGAAGTACACCCTTTCCAAAACTGTGAAATTCCCTACTTTTACTTTCATTTTCAGAGTTTTTCAATACAGACGCAGTTGCGGGAAAACGAATCTGACTTCACACCACTTCACACCACGAAATTTTAACAGTAGGGAAACAATTTGATGAGCTGTCAATCAAGAGGTTCCTTTTCACTGAACGAAAATTAGGGCTGGAGCTATGAACCTGAACGTTAACATTACCGCCTATGGAAAATGCATTAGTGGACTATACCCAGTTGCATGATCAAAAGACATAGACATGTTTGAATTTTTCAGATAGATGTAAATATTTACATTACAGCTTGACGAAGTATTATACTTCATTAGGTCGACTATAACAAAGTGTCGATCATCATACAAATTTTAAATTAATCAATAATTTATTTGTTACTTTCAAATGCATACTATAGTTTCAGTTTACTATATATCAACATATATATGAATTAAGGTATGCTAGTTCTTATGCACAGATGGATTGAGTTGGTGAACACTTTCTTTACATTTCCATTGGCTGTTGTTCCCATTGGTTAGTGTTATTAAATCAGATCATTTCTATTATAATTATAATACCCGATATTTTTTTATTTTCATTCTGGGTCCGGCGATCTTGTACGCAAACACCTCCAACTGTATCTATACTACTATTTTAAAATAATAGACTCAAATTTTTGGTCTTTAATACCGAGAAATCGGAAGAATACTGTCTTTTTTTTTTATATATATTTTACACATCAAGTTTTACATAGGACTATATAGAGAAAATCTTTAAACTTTCTTCTCAAAAACTATGACACCAGGAAAGCTCAAATTAAAATGGAAGCTTCCTCAGGTAGTGTAGATTTTAGTTTTTTCAAATCATGGTCCCCGGGGGTAGGGTTGGGCCACAGTAAGGGGATCAAGTTTTACATAGGAATATATAGAGAAAATCTTTAAACTTTCTTCTCAAAAACTATGACGCCAGGAAAGCTCAAATTAAAATGGAAGCATCCTCAGGTAGTGTAGATTTTAGTTTGTTCAAATCATGGTCCCCGGGGGTAGGGTTAGGCCCAGTAGGGGGATCAAGTTTTTTTCATAGGAATATATAGAGGAAATCTTTAAACTTTCTTCTCAAAAACTATGACGCCAGGAAAGCTCAAATTAAAATGGAAGCATCCTCAGGTAGTGTAGATTTTAGTTTGTTCAAATCATGGTCCCCGGGGGTAGGGTTGGGCAACAGTAGGGGGATCAAGTTTTACATAGGAATATATGGAGAAAATCTTTAAACTTTCTTCTCAAAAACTATGACGCCAGGAAAGCTCAAATTAAAATGGAAGCATCCTCAGGAAGTGCATATTCTTGTTTGTTCAAATCATGGTCCCCGGGGGTAGGGTAGGGCCACAGTAGGGGGATCAAGTTTTACATAGGAATATATGATGGAAATCTTTAAACTTTCTTCTCAAAAAGTATGACGCCAGGAAAGCTCAAATTAAAATGGAAGCATCCTCAGGTAGTGTAGATTTTAGTTTGTTCAAATCATGGTCCCCGGGGGTAAGGTAAGGCCCAGTAGGGGGGTCAAGTTTTTTTCATAGGAATATATAGAGAAAATCTTTAAACTTTCTTCTCAAAAACTATGACGCCAGGAAAGCTCAAATTAAAATGGAAGCATCCTCAGGTAGTGTAGATTTTAGTTTGTTCAAATCATGGTCCCCGGGGGTAGGGTTGGGCCACAGTAGGGGGATCAAGTTTTACATAGGAATATATAGAGAAAATCTTTAAACTTTCTTCTCAAAAACTATGACGCCAGGAAAGCTCAAATTAAAATGGAAGCATCCTCAGGTAGTGTAGATTTTAGTTTGTTCAAATCATGGTACCCTGGGGTAGGGTTAGGCCACAGTAGGGGGATCAAGTTCAACATAGGAATATATAGAGAAAATCTTTAAACTTTCTTCCCCAAAACTATGACGCCAGGAAAGCTCAAATTAAAATGGAAGCATCCTCAAGAAGTGAGTATTTTAGTTTGTTCAAATCATGGTCCCCTGGGGTAGGGTAGGGCCACAGTAGGGGGATCAAGTTTTACATAGGAATATATAGAGAAAATCTTTAAACTTTCTACCCAAAAACTATGACGCCTGGAAAGCTGAAATTAAATTGGAAGCATCCTCAGGTAGTGTAGATTTTAGTTTGTTCAAATCATGGTCCCCGGGGGTAGGGTTGGGCCAAGGTAGGGGGATCAAGTTTTACATAGGAATATATAGAGAAAATCTTTAAACTTTCTTCTCAAAAACTATGACGCCAGGAAAGCTCAAATTAAAATGGAAGCATCCTCAGGAAGTGAATATTCTTTTTTGTTCAAATCATGGTCCCCGGGGGAAGGGTAGGGCCACAGTAGGGGGATCAAGTTTTACATAGGAACATATAGAGGAAATCTTTAAACTTTCTTCTCAAAAACTATGACGCCAGGAAAGCTCAAATTAAAATGGAAGCATCCTCAGGAAGTGAATATTCTTGTTTATTCAAATCATGGTCCCCTGGGGTAGGGTAGGGCCACAGTAGGGGGATCACATTTTACATAGGAAAATATAGAGGAAATCTTTAAACTTTCTTCTCAAAAACTATGACGCCAGGAAAGGTCAAATTAAAATGGAAGCATCCTCAGGTAGTGTATATTTTGGTTTGTTCAAATCATGGTCCCCGGAGGTAGGGTTGGGCCACAGTAGGGGGATCAAGTTTTACATAGGAATATATAGAGAAAATCTTTAAACTTTCTTCCCAAAAACTATGACGCCTGGAAAGGTGAAATTAAATTGGAAGCATCCTCAGGTAGTGTAGATTTTAGTTTGTTTAAATCATGGTCCCCGGGGGTAGGGTTGGGCCACAGTAGGGGGATCAAGCTTTACATAGGAATATATAGAGAAAATCTTTAAACTTTCTTCTCAAAAACTATGACGCCAGGAAAGCTCAAATTAAAATGGAAGCATCCTCAGGAAGTGAATATTCTTGTTTGTTCAAATCATGGTCCCAAGGGGTAGGGTAGGGCCACAGTAGGTGGATCTAGTTTTACATAGGAATATATAGAGAAAATCTTTAAACTTTCTTCTCAAAACCTATGACGCCAGGAAAGCTCAAATTAAAATGGAAGCATCCTCAGGTAGTGTATATTTTGGTTTGTTCAAATCATGGTCCCCTGGGGTAGGGTAGGGCCACAGTAGGGGGATCAAGTTTTACATAGGAATATATAGAGGAAATTTTTAAACTTTCTTCTCAAAAACTATGACGCCAGGAAAGCTCAAATTAAAATGGAAGCATCCTCAGGTAGTGAAGATTTTAGTTTGTTCAAATCATGGTCCCCTGGGGTAGGGTAGGGCCACAGTAGGGGGATCAAGTTTTACATTGGAATATATAGAGAAAATCTTTAAACTTTCTTCACAAAAACTATGACGACAGGAAAGCTCAAATTAAAATGGAAGCATCCTCAGGTAGTGTAGATTTTAGTTTGTTCAAATCATGGTCCCCTGGGGAAGGGTAGGGCCACAGTAGGGGGATCAAGTTTTACATAGGAATATAAAGAGAAAATCTTTAAACATTCTTCTCAAAAACTATGACGCCAGGAAAGCTCAAATTAAAATGGAAGCATCCTCAGGTAGTGTAGATTTTAGTTTGTTCAAATCATGGTCCCCGGGGGTAGGGTTGGGCCACAGTAGGGGGATCAAGTTTTACATAGGAATATATAGAGAAAATCTTTAAACTTTCTTCTCAAAAACTATGACGCCAGGAAAGCTCAAATTAAAATGGAAGCATCCTCGGTAAGTGAATATTCTTTTTTGTTCAAATCATGGTCCCCGGGGGAAGGGTAGGGCCACAGTAGGGGGATCAAGTTTTACATAGGAACATATAGAGGAAATCTTTAAACTTTCTTCTCAAAAACTATGACGCCAGGAAAGCTCAAATTAAAATGGAAGCATCCTCAGGAAGTGAATATTCTTGTTTATTCAAATCATGGTCCCCTGGGGTAGGGTAGGGCCACAGTAGGGGGATCAAGTTTTACATAGGAATATATAGAGAAAATCTTTAAACTTTCTTCTCAAAAACTATGACGCCAGGAAAGCTCAAATTAAAATGGAAGCATCCTCAGGTAGTGTAGATTTTAGTTTGTTCAAATCATGGTCCCCGGGGGAAGGGTTGGGCCACAGTAGGGGGATCAAGTTTTACATAGGAATATATTGAGAAAATCTTTAAACTTTCTTCTAAAAAAGTATGACGCCAGGAAAGCTCAAATTAAAATGGAAGCATCCTCAGGAAGTGAATATTCTTTTTTGTTCAAATCATGGTCCCCGGGGGAAGGGTAAGGCCACAGTAGGGGGATCAAGTTTTACATAGGAATATATAGAGGAAATCTTTAAACTTTCTTCTCAAAAACTATGACGCCAGGAAAGCTCAAATTAAAATGGAAGCATCCTCAGGATGTGAATATTCTTGTTTGTTCAAGTCATGGTCCCCGTGGGTAGGGTAGGGCCACAGTAAGGGAATCAAGTTTTACATAGGGATATATAGAGAAAATCTTTTAACTTTCTTCTCAAAAATTATGACGCCAGGAAAGCTCAAATTAAAATGGAAGCATCCTCAGGAAGTGAATATTCTTGTTTATTCAAATCATGGTCCCCTGGGGTAGGGTAGGGCCACAGTAGGGGGATCAAATTTTACATAGGAATATATAGAGGAAATCTTTAAACTTTCTTCTCAAAAACTATGACGCCAGGAAAGCTCAAATGAAAATGGAAGCATCCTCAGGTAGTGTAGATTTTAGTTTGTTCAAATCATGGTTCCCGGAGGTAGGGTTGGGCCACAGTAAGGGGATCAAGTTTTACATAGGAATATATAGAGGAAATCTTTAAATTTTCTTCTCAAAAACTATGACGCCAGGAAAGCTCAAATTAAAATGGAAGCATCCTCAGGAAGCGAATATTCTTGTTTGTTCAAATCATGGTCCCCGGGGGTAGGGTAGGGCCACAGTAGGGGGATCAAGTTTTACATAGGAATATATAGAGGAAATCTTTAAACTTTCTTCTCAAAAACTATGACGCCAGGAAAGCTCAAATTAAAATGGAAGCATCCTCAGGAAGTGAATATTCTTGTTTATTCAAATCATGGTCCCCTGGGGTAGGGTAGGGCCACAGTAGGGGGATCACATTTTACATAGGAAAATATAGAGGAAATCTTTAAACTTTCTTCTCAAAAACTATGACGCCAGGAAAGGTCAAATTAAAATGGAAGCATCCTCAGGTAGTGTAGATTTTAGTTTGTTCAAATCATGGTCCCCGGGGGAAGGGTTGGGCCACAGTAGGGGGATCAAGTTTTACATAGGAATATATTGAGAAAATCTTTAAACTTTCTTCTAAAAAAGTATGACGCCAGGAAAGGTCAAATTAAAATGGAAGCATCCTCAGGAAGTGAATATTCTTTTTTGTTCAAATCATGGTCCCCGGGGGAAGGGTAAGGCCACAGTAGGGGGATCAAGTTTTACATAGGAATATATAGAGGAAATCTTTAAACTTTCTTCTCAAAAACTATGACGCCAGGAAAGCTCAAATTAAAATGGAAGCATCCTCAGGATGTGAATATTCTTGTTTGTTCAAGTCATGGTCCCCGTGGGTAGGGTAGGGCCACAGTAGGGGAATCAAGTTTTACATAGGGATATATAGAGAAAATCTTTAAACTTTCTTCTCAAAAATTATGACGCCAGGAAAGCTCAAATTAAAATGGAAGCATCCTCAGGAAGTGAATATTCTTGTTTATTCAAATCATGGTCCCCTGGGGTAGGGTAGGGCCACAGTAGGGGGATCAAATTTTACATAGGAATATATAGAGAAAATCTTTAAACTTTCTTCTCAAAAACTATGACGCCAGGAAAGCTCAAATTAAAATGGAAGCATCCTCAGGTAGTGTAGATTTTAGTTTGTTCAAATCATGGTCCCCGGAGGTAGGGTTGGGCCACAGTAGGGGGATCAAGTTTTACATAGGAATATATAGAGGAAATCTTTAAACTTTCTTCTCAAAAACTATGACGCCAGGAAAGCTCAAATTAAAATGGAAGCATCCTCAGGAAGTGCATATTCTTGTTTGTTCAAATCATGGTCCCCGGGGGTAGGGTAGGGCCACAGTAGGGGGATCAAAAAAGTTTTACATAGGAATATATGATGGAAATCTTTAAACTTTCTTCTCAAAAAGTATGACGCCAGGAAAGCTCAAATTAAAATGGAAGCATCCTCAGGTAGTGTAGATTTTAGTTTGTTCAAATCATGGTCCCCGGGGGTAAGGTTAGGCCCAGTAGGGGGATCAAGTTTTTTTCATAGGAATATATAGAGAAAATCTTTAAACTTTCTTCTCAAAAACTATGACGCCAGGAAAGCTCAAATTAAAATGGAAGCATCCTCAGGTAGTGTAGATTTTAGTTTGTTTAAATCATGGTCCCCGGGGGTAGGGTTGGGCCACAGTAGGGGGATCAAGTTTTACATAGGAATATATAGAGAAAATCTTTAAACTTTCTTCTCAAAAACTATGACGCCAGGAAAGCTCAAATTAAAATGGAAGCATCCTCAGGAAGTGAATATTCTTGTTTATTCAAATCATGGTCCCCTGGGGTAGGGTAGGGCCACAGTAGGGGGATCAAATTTTACATAGGAATATATAGAGGAAATCTTTAAACTTTCTTCTCAAAAACTATGACGCCAGGAAAGCTCAAATTAAAATGGAAGCATCCTCAGGAAGTGAATATTCTTGTTTGTTCAAATAATGGTCCCAAGGGGTAGGGTAGGGCCACAGTAGGGGGATCAAGTTTTACATAGGAATATATAGAGAAAATCTTTAAACTTTCTTCTCAAAAACTATGACGCCAGGAAAGCTCAAATTAAAATGGAAGCATCCTCAGGAAGTGAATATTCTTGTTTGTTCAAATCATGGTCCCCGGGGGAAGGGTAAGGCCACAGTAGGGGGATCAAGTTTTACATAGGAATATATAGAGGAAATCTTTAAACTTTCTTCTCAAAAACTATGACGCCAGGAAAGCTCAAATTAAAATGGAAGCATACTCAGGTAGTGTAGATTTTAGTTTGTTCAAATCATGGTCCCCGGGGGTAGGGTTAGGCCACAGTAGGGGGATCAAGTTTTACATAGGAATATATAGAGAAAATCTTTAAACTTTCTTCTAAAAACTATGACGCCAGGAAAGCTCAAATTAAAATGGAAGCATCCTCAGGTAGTGTAGATTTTAGTTTGTTCAAATCATGGTCCCCGGGGGTAGGGTTGGGCCACAGTAGGGGGATCAAGTTTTACATAGGAATATATAGAGAAAATCTTTAAACTTTCTTCTCAAAAACTATGACGCCAGGAAAGCTCAAATTAAAATGGAAGCATCCTCAGGAAGTGAATATTCTTGTTTGTTCAAATCATAGTCCCCGGGGGTAGGGTTTGGCCACAGTAGGGGGATCAAATTTTACATAGGAATATATAGAACAAATTTTAAAACTTTCTTCTCAAAACCTATGACGCCAGGAAAGCTCAAATTAAAATGGAAGCATCTTCGAGAAGTGAATATTCTTGTTTGTTCAAATCATGGTCCCCTGGGGTAGGGTTAGGCCACAGTAGGGGGATCAAATTATACATAGGAATACATAGAGGAAATCTTTAAACTTTCTTCTCAAAACCTATGACGCCAGGAAAGCTCAAATTAAAATGGAAGCATCCTCAGGAAGTGAATATTCTTGTTTGTTCAAATCATGGTCCCCGGGGGTAGGGTAGGGCCACAGTAGGGGGATCAAGTTTTACATAGGAATATATAGAGAAAATCTTTAAACTTTCTTCTCAAAAACTATGACGCCAGGAAAGCTCAAATTAAAATGGAAGCATCCTCAGGTAGTGTAGATTTTAGTTTGTTCAAATCATGGTCCCCGGAGGAAGGGTAGGGCCACAGTAGGGGGATCAAATTTTACATAGGAATATATAGAGGAAATCTTTAAACTTTCTTCTCAAAAACTATGACGCCAGGAAAGCTCAAATTAAAATGGAAGCATCCTCAAGAAGTGAGTATTTTTTTTTATTCAAATCATGGTCCCCGGGGGTAGGGTAGGGCCACAGTAGGGGGATCAAATTTTACATAGGAATATATAGAAGATATCTTTAAACTTTTTTCTAAAAAACTATGACGCCAGGAAAGCTCAAATTAAAATGGAAGTATCCTCAGGAATTGAATATTCTTGTTTGTTCAAATCATGGTCCCAAGGGGTAGGGTAGGGCCACAGTAAGGGGATCAAGTTTTACATAGGAATATATAGAGAAAATCTTTAAACTTTCTTCTCAAAAACTATGACGCCAGGAAAGCTCAAATTAAAATGGAAGCATCCTCAGGTAGTGTAGATTTTAGTTTGTTCAAATCATGGTCCCCGGGGGTAGGGTTAGGCCCAGTAGGGGGATCAAGTTTTTTTCATAGGAATATATAGAGGAAATCTTTAAACTTTCTTCTCAAAAACTATGACGCCAGGAAAGCTCAAATTAAAATGGAAGCATCCTCAGGTAGTGTAGATTTTAGTTTGTTCAAATCATGGTCCCCGGGGGTAGGGTTGGGCAACAGTAGGGGGATCAAGTTTTACATAGGAATATATGGAGAAAATCTTTAAACTTTCTTCTCAAAAACTATGACGCCAGGAAAGCTCAAATTAAAATGGAAGCATCCTCAGGAAGTGCATATTCTTGTTTGTTCAAATCATGGTCCCCGGGGGTAGGGTAGGGCCACAGTAGGGGGATCAAGTTTTACATAGGAATATATGATGGAAATCTTTAAACTTTCTTCTCAAAAAGTATGACGCCAGGAAAGCTCAAATTAAAATGGAAGCATCCTCAGGTAGTGTAGATTTTAGTTTGTTCAAATCATGGTCCCCGGGGGTAAGGTAAGGCCCAGTAGGGGGGTCAAGTTTTTTTCATAGGAATATATAGAGAAAATCTTTAAACTTTCTTCTCAAAAACTATGACGCCAGGAAAGCTCAAATTAAAATGGAAGCATCCTCAGGTAGTGTAGATTTTAGTTTGTTCAAATCATGGTCCCCGGGGGTAGGGTTGGGCCACAGTAGGGGGATCAAGTTTTACATAGGAATATATAGAGAAAATCTTTAAACTTTCTTCTCAAAAACTATGACGCCAGGAAAGCTCAAATTAAAATGGAAGCATCCTCAGGTAGTGTAGATTTTAGTTTGTTCAAATCATGGTACCCTGGGGTAGGGTTAGGCCACAGTAGGGGGATCAAGTTCAACATAGGAATATATAGAGAAAATCTTTAAACTTTCTTCCCCAAAACTATGACGCCAGGAAAGCTCAAATTAAAATGGAAGCATCCTCAAGAAGTGAGTATTTTAGTTTGTTCAAATCATGGTCCCCTGGGGTAGGGTAGGGCCACAGTAGGGGGATCAAGTTTTACATAGGAATATATAGAGAAAATCTTTAAACTTTCTTCCCAAAAACTATGACGCCTGGAAAGCTGAAATTAAATTGGAAGCATCCTCAGGTAGTGTAGATTTTAGTTTGTTCAAATCATGGTCCCCGGGGGTAGGGTTGGGCCAAGGTAGGGGGATCAAGTTTTACATAGGAATATATAGAGAAAATCTTTAAACTTTCTTCTCAAAAACTATGACGCCAGGAAAGCTCAAATTAAAATGGAAGCATCCTCAGGAAGTGAATATTCTTTTTTGTTCAAATCATGGTCCCCGGGGGAAGGGTAGGGCCACAGTAGGGGGATCAAGTTTTACATAGGAACATATAGAGGAAATCTTTAAACTTTCTTCTCAAAAACTATGACGCCAGGAAAGCTCAAATTAAAATGGAAGCATCCTCAGGAAGTGAATATTCTTGTTTATTCAAATCATGGTCCCCTGGGGTAGGGTAGGGCCACAGTAGGGGGATCACATTTTACATAGGAAAATATAGAGGAAATCTTTAAACTTTCTTCTCAAAAACTATGACGCCAGGAAAGGTCAAATTAAAATGGAAGCATCCTCAGGTAGTGTATATTTTGGTTTGTTCAAATCATGGTCCCCGGAGGTAGGGTTGGGCCACAGTAGGGGGATCAAGTTTTACATAGGAATATATAGAGAAAATCTTTAAACTTTCTTCCCAAAAACTATGACGCCTGGAAAGGTGAAATTAAATTGGAAGCATCCTCAGGTAGTGTAGATTTTAGTTTGTTTAAATCATGGTCCCCGGGGGTAGGGTTGGGCCACAGTAGGGGGATCAAGCTTTACATAGGAATATATAGAGAAAATCTTTAAACTTTCTTCTCAAAAACTATGACGCCAGGAAAGCTCAAATTAAAATGGAAGCATCCTCAGGAAGTGAATATTCTTGTTTGTTCAAATCATGGTCCCAAGGGGTAGGGTAGGGCCACAGTAGGTGGATCTAGTTTTACATAGGAATATATAGAGAAAATCTTTAAACTTTCTTCTCAAAACCTATGACGCCAGGAAAGCTCAAATTAAAATGGAAGCATCCTCAGGTAGTGTATATTTTGGTTTGTTCAAATCATGGTCCCCTGGGGTAGGGTAGGGCCACAGTAGGGGGATCAAGTTTTACATAGGAATATATAGAGGAAATTTTTAAACTTTCTTCTCAAAAACTATGACGCCAGGAAAGCTCAAATTAAAATGGAAGCATCCTCAGGTAGTGAAGATTTTAGTTTGTTCAAATCATGGTCCCCTGGGGTAGGGTAGGGCCACAGTAGGGGGATCAAGTTTTACATTGGAATATATAGAGAAAATCTTTAAACTTTCTTCACAAAAACTATGACGCCAGGAAAGCTCAAATTAAAATGGAAGCATCCTCAGGTAGTGTAGATTTTAGTTTGTTCAAATCATGGTCCCCTGGGGAAGGGTAGGGCCACAGTAGGGGGATCAAGTTTTACATAGGAATATAAAGAGAAAATCTTTAAACATTCTTCTCAAAAACTATGACGCCAGGAAAGCTCAAATTAAAATGGAAGCATCCTCAGGTAGTGTAGATTTTAGTTTGTTCAAATCATGGTCCCCGGGGGAAGGGTTGGGCCACAGTAGGGGGATCAAGTTTTACATAGGAATATATAGAGGAAATCTTTAAAGTTTCTTCTAAAAAACTATGACGCCAGGAAAGCTCAAATTAAAATGGAAGCATCCTCAGGAAACAAATATTCTTGTTTGTTCAAATCATGGTCCCTGGGGGTAGGGTACGGCTACAGTAGGGGGATCAAGTTTTACATAGGAATATATAGTGAAAATCTTTAAACTTTCTTCTCAAAAACTATGACGCCAGGAAAGCTCAAATTAAAATGGAAGCATCCTCAGGTAGTGTAGATTTTAGTTTGTTCAAATCATGGTCCCCGGGGGTAGGGTTGGGCCACAGTAGGGGGATCAAGTTTTACATAGGAATATATAGAGAAAATCTTTAAACTTTCTTCTCAAAAACTATGACGCCAGGAAAGCTCAAATTAAAATGGAAGCATCCTCGGTAAGTGAATATTCTTTTTTGTTCAAATCATGGTCCCCGGGGGAAGGGTAGGGCCACAGTAGGGGGATCAAGTTTTACATAGGAACATATAGAGGAAATCTTTAAACTTTCTTCTCAAAAACTATGACGCCAGGAAAGCTCAAATTAAAATGGAAGCATCCTCAGGAAGTGAATATTCTTGTTTATTCAAATCATGGTCCCCTGGGGTAGGGTAGGGCCACAGTAGGGGGATCAAGTTTTACATAGGAATATATAGAGAAAATCTTTAAACTTTCTTCTCAAAAACTATGACGCCAGGAAAGCTCAAATTAAAATGGAAGCATCCTCAGGTAGTGTAGATTTTAGTTTGTTCAAATCATGGTCCCCGGGGGAAGGGTTGGGCCACAGTAGGGGGATCAAGTTTTACATAGGAATATATTGAGAAAATCTTTAAACTTTCTTCTAAAAAAGTATGACGCCAGGAAAGGTCAAATTAAAATGGAAGCATCCTCAGGAAGTGAATATTCTTTTTTGTTCAAATCATGGTCCCCGGGGGAAGGGTAAGGCCACAGTAGGGGGATCAAGTTTTACATAGGAATATATAGAGGAAATCTTTAAACTTTCTTCTCAAAAACTATGACGCCAGGAAAGCTCAAATTAAAATGGAAGCATCCTCAGGATGTGAATATTCTTGTTTGTTCAAGTCATGGTCCCCGTGGGTAGGGTAGGGCCACAGTAAGGGAATCAAGTTTTACATAGGGATATATAGAGAAAATCTTTTAACTTTCTTCTCAAAAATTATGACGCCAGGAAAGCTCAAATTAAAATGGAAGCATCCTCAGGAAGTGAATATTCTTGTTTATTCAAATCATGGTCCCCTGGGGTAGGGTAGGGCCACAGTAGGGGGATCAAATTTTACATAGGAATATATAGAGGAAATCTTTAAACTTTCTTCTCAAAAACTATGACGCCAGGAAAGCTCAAATGAAAATGGAAGCATCCTCAGGTAGTGTAGATTTTAGTTTGTTCAAATCATGGTTCCCGGAGGTAGGGTTGGGCCACAGTAAGGGGATCAAGTTTTACATAGGAATATATAGAGGAAATCTTTAAATTTTCTTCTCAAAAACTATGACGCCAGGAAAGCTCAAATTAAAATGGAAGCATCCTCAGGAAGCGAATATTCTTGTTTGTTCAAATCATGGTCCCCGGGGGTAGGGTAGGGCCACAGTAGGGGGATCAAGTTTTACATAGGAATATATAGAGGAAATCTTTAAACTTTCTTCTCAAAAACTATGACGCCAGGAAAGCTCAAATTAAAATGGAAGCATCCTCAGGAAGTGAATATTCTTGTTTATTCAAATCATGGTCCCCTGGGGTAGGGTAGGGCCACAGTAGGGGGATCACATTTTACATAGGAAAATATAGAGGAAATCTTTAAACTTTCTTCTCAAAAACTATGACGCCAGGAAAGGTCAAATTAAAATGGAAGCATCCTCAGGTAGTGTAGATTTTAGTTTGTTCAAATCATGGTCCCCGGGGGAAGGGTTGGGCCACAGTAGGGGGATCAAGTTTTACATAGGAATATATTGAGAAAATCTTTAAACTTTCTTCTAAAAAAGTATGACGCCAGGAAAGGTCAAATTAAAATGGAAGCATCCTCAGGAAGTGAATATTCTTTTTTGTTCAAATCATGGTCCCCGGGGGAAGGGTAAGGCCACAGTAGGGGGATCAAGTTTTACATAGGAATATATAGAGGAAATCTTTAAACTTTCTTCTCAAAAACTATGACGCCAGGAAAGCTCAAATTAAAATGGAAGCATCCTCAGGATGTGAATATTCTTGTTTGTTCAAGTCATGGTCCCCGTGGGTAGGGTAGGGCCACAGTAGGGGAATCAAGTTTTACATAGGGATATATAGAGAAAATCTTTAAACTTTCTTCTCAAAAATTATGACGCCAGGAAAGCTCAAATTAAAATGGAAGCATCCTCAGGAAGTGAATATTCTTGTTTATTCAAATCATGGTCCCCTGGGGTAGGGTAGGGCCACAGTAGGGGGATCAAATTTTACATAGGAATATATAGAGAAAATCTTTAAACTTTCTTCTCAAAAACTATGACGCCAGGAAAGCTCAAATTAAAATGGAAGCATCCTCAGGTAGTGTAGATTTTAGTTTGTTCAAATCATGGTCCCCGGAGGTAGGGTTGGGCCACAGTAGGGGGATCAAGTTTTACATAGGAATATATAGAGGAAATCTTTAAACTTTCTTCTCAAAAACTATGACGCCAGGAAAGCTCAAATTAAAATGGAAGCATCCTCAGGAAGTGCATATTCTTGTTTGTTCAAATCATGGTCCCCGGGGGTAGGGTAGGGCCACAGTAGGGGGATCAAAAAAGTTTTACATAGGAATATATGATGGAAATCTTTAAACTTTCTTCTCAAAAAGTATGACGCCAGGAAAGCTCAAATTAAAATGGAAGCATCCTCAGGTAGTGTAGATTTTAGTTTGTTCAAATCATGGTCCCCGGGGGTAAGGTTAGGCCCAGTAGGGGGATCAAGTTTTTTTCATAGGAATATATAGAGAAAATCTTTAAACTTTCTTCTCAAAAACTATGACGCCAGGAAAGCTCAAATTAAAATGGAAGCATCCTCAGGTAGTGTAGATTTTAGTTTGTTTAAATCATGGTCCCCGGGGGTAGGGTTGGGCCACAGTAGGGGGATCAAGTTTTACATAGGAATATATAGAGAAAATCTTTAAACTTTCTTCTCAAAAACTATGACGCCAGGAAAGCTCAAATTAAAATGGAAGCATCCTCAGGAAGTGAATATTCTTGTTTATTCAAATCATGGTCCCCTGGGGTAGGGTAGGGCCACAGTAGGGGGATCAAATTTTACATAGGAATATATAGAGGAAATCTTTAAACTTTCTTCTCAAAAACTATGACGCCAGGAAAGCTCAAATTAAAATGGAAGCATCCTCAGGAAGTGAATATTCTTGTTTGTTCAAATAATGGTCCCAAGGGGTAGGGTAGGGCCACAGTAGGGGGATCAAGTTTTACATAGGAATATATAGAGAAAATCTTTAAACTTTCTTCTCAAAAACTATGACGCCAGGAAAGCTCAAATTAAAATGGAAGCATCCTCAGGAAGTGAATATTCTTGTTTGTTCAAATCATGGTCCCCGGGGGAAGGGTAAGGCCACAGTAGGGGGATCAAGTTTTACATAGGAATATATAGAGGAAATCTTTAAACTTTCTTCTCAAAAACTATGACGCCAGGAAAGCTCAAATTAAAATGGAAGCATACTCAGGTAGTGTAGATTTTAGTTTGTTCAAATCATGGTCCCCGGGGGTAGGGTTAGGCCACAGTAGGGGGATCAAGTTTTACATAGGAATATATAGAGAAAATCTTTAAACTTTCTTCTAAAAACTATGACGCCAGGAAAGCTCAAATTAAAATGGAAGCATCCTCAGGTAGTGTAGATTTTAGTTTGTTCAAATCATGGTCCCCGGGGGTAGGGTTGGGCCACAGTAGGGGGATCAAGTTTTACATAGGAATATATAGAGAAAATCTTTAAACTTTCTTCTCAAAAACTATGACGCCAGGAAAGCTCAAATTAAAATGGAAGCATCCTCAGGAAGTGAATATTCTTGTTTGTTCAAATCATAGTCCCCGGGGGTAGGGTTTGGCCACAGTAGGGGGATCAAATTTTACATAGGAATATATAGAACAAATTTTAAAACTTTCTTCTCAAAACCTATGACGCCAGGAAAGCTCAAATTAAAATGGAAGCATCTTCGAGAAGTGAATATTCTTGTTTGTTCAAATCATGGTCCCCTGGGGTAGGGTTAGGCCACAGTAGGGGGATCAAATTATACATAGGAATACATAGAGGAAATCTTTAAACTTTCTTCTCAAAACCTATGACGCCAGGAAAGCTCAAATTAAAATGGAAGCATCCTCAGGAAGTGAATATTCTTGTTTGTTCAAATCATGGTCCCCGGGGGTAGGGTAGGGCCACAGTAGGGGGATCAAGTTTTACATAGGAATATATAGAGAAAATCTTTAAACTTTCTTCTCAAAAACTATGACGCCAGGAAAGCTCAAATTAAAATGGAAGCATCCTCAGGTAGTGTAGATTTTAGTTTGTTCAAATCATGGTCCCCGGAGGAAGGGTAGGGCCACAGTAGGGGGATCAAATTTTACATAGGAATATATAGAGGAAATCTTTAAACTTTCTTCTCAAAAACTATGACGCCAGGAAAGCTCAAATTAAAATGGAAGCATCCTCAAGAAGTGAGTATTTTTTTTTATTCAAATCATGGTCCCCGGGGGTAGGGTAGGGCCACAGTAGGGGGATCAAATTTTACATAGGAATATATAGAAGATATCTTTAAACTTTTTTCTAAAAAACTATGACGCCAGGAAAGCTCAAATTAAAATGGAAGTATCCTCAGGAATTGAATATTCTTGTTTGTTCAAATCATGGTCCCAAGGGGTAGGGTAGGGCCACAGTAAGGGGATCAAGTTTTACATAGGAATATATAGAGAAAATCTTTAAACTTTCTTCTCAAAAACTATGACGCCAGGAAAGCTCAAATTAAAATGGAAGCATCCTCAGGTAGTGTAGATTTTAGTTTGTTCAAATCATGGTCCCCGGGGGTAGGGTTAGGCCCAGTAGGGGGATCAAGTTTTTTTCATAGGAATATATAGAGGAAATCTTTAAACTTTCTTCTCAAAAACTATGACGCCAGGAAAGCTCAAATTAAAATGGAAGCATCCTCAGGTAGTGTAGATTTTAGTTTGTTCAAATCATGGTCCCCGGGGGTAGGGTTGGGCAACAGTAGGGGGATCAAGTTTTACATAGGAATATATGGAGAAAATCTTTAAACTTTCTTCTCAAAAACTATGACGCCAGGAAAGCTCAAATTAAAATGGAAGCATCCTCAGGAAGTGCATATTCTTGTTTGTTCAAATCATGGTCCCCGGGGGTAGGGTAGGGCCACAGTAGGGGGATCAAGTTTTACATAGGAATATATGATGGAAATCTTTAAACTTTCTTCTCAAAAAGTATGACGCCAGGAAAGCTCAAATTAAAATGGAAGCATCCTCAGGTAGTGTAGATTTTAGTTTGTTCAAATCATGGTCCCCGGGGGTAAGGTAAGGCCCAGTAGGGGGGTCAAGTTTTTTTCATAGGAATATATAGAGAAAATCTTTAAACTTTCTTCTCAAAAACTATGACGCCAGGAAAGCTCAAATTAAAATGGAAGCATCCTCAGGTAGTGTAGATTTTAGTTTGTTCAAATCATGGTCCCCGGGGGTAGGGTTGGGCCACAGTAGGGGGATCAAGTTTTACATAGGAATATATAGAGAAAATCTTTAAACTTTCTTCTCAAAAACTATGACGCCAGGAAAGCTCAAATTAAAATGGAAGCATCCTCAGGTAGTGTAGATTTTAGTTTGTTCAAATCATGGTACCCTGGGGTAGGGTTAGGCCACAGTAGGGGGATCAAGTTCAACATAGGAATATATAGAGAAAATCTTTAAACTTTCTTCCCCAAAACTATGACGCCAGGAAAGCTCAAATTAAAATGGAAGCATCCTCAAGAAGTGAGTATTTTAGTTTGTTCAAATCATGGTCCCCTGGGGTAGGGTAGGGCCACAGTAGGGGGATCAAGTTTTACATAGGAATATATAGAGAAAATCTTTAAACTTTCTTCCCAAAAACTATGACGCCTGGAAAGCTGAAATTAAATTGGAAGCATCCTCAGGTAGTGTAGATTTTAGTTTGTTCAAATCATGGTCCCCGGGGGTAGGGTTGGGCCAAGGTAGGGGGATCAAGTTTTACATAGGAATATATAGAGAAAATCTTTAAACTTTCTTCTCAAAAACTATGACGCCAGGAAAGCTCAAATTAAAATGGAAGCATCCTCAGGAAGTGAATATTCTTTTTTGTTCAAATCATGGTCCCCGGGGGAAGGGTAGGGCCACAGTAGGGGGATCAAGTTTTACATAGGAACATATAGAGGAAATCTTTAAACTTTCTTCTCAAAAACTATGACGCCAGGAAAGCTCAAATTAAAATGGAAGCATCCTCAGGAAGTGAATATTCTTGTTTATTCAAATCATGGTCCCCTGGGGTAGGGTAGGGCCACAGTAGGGGGATCACATTTTACATAGGAAAATATAGAGGAAATCTTTAAACTTTCTTCTCAAAAACTATGACGCCAGGAAAGGTCAAATTAAAATGGAAGCATCCTCAGGTAGTGTATATTTTGGTTTGTTCAAATCATGGTCCCCGGAGGTAGGGTTGGGCCACAGTAGGGGGATCAAGTTTTACATAGGAATATATAGAGAAAATCTTTAAACTTTCTTCCCAAAAACTATGACGCCTGGAAAGGTGAAATTAAATTGGAAGCATCCTCAGGTAGTGTAGATTTTAGTTTGTTTAAATCATGGTCCCCGGGGGTAGGGTTGGGCCACAGTAGGGGGATCAAGTTTTACATAGGAATATATAGAGAAAATCTTTAAACTTTCTTCTCAAAAACTATGACGCCAGGAAAGCTCAAATTAAAATGGAAGCATCCTCAGGAAGTGAATATTCTTTTTTGTTCAAATCATGGTCCCCGGGGGAAGGGTAGGGCCACAGTAGGGGGATCAAGTTTTACATAGGAACATATAGAGGAAATCTTTAAACTTTCTTCTCAAAAACTATGACGCCAGGAAAGCTCAAATTAAAATGGAAGCATCCTCAGGAAGTGAATATTCTTGTTTATTCAAATCATGGTCCCCTGGGGTAGGGTAGGGCCACAGTAGGGGGATCACATTTTACATAGGAAAATATAGAGGAAATCTTTAAACTTTCTTCTCAAAAACTATGACGCCAGGAAAGGTCAAATTAAAATGGAAGCATCCTCAGGTAGTGTATATTTTGGTTTGTTCAAATCATGGTCCCCGGAGGTAGGGTTGGGCCACAGTAGGGGGATCAAGTTTTACATAGGAATATATAGAGAAAATCTTTAAACTTTCTTCCCAAAAACTATGACGCCTGGAAAGGTGAAATTAAATTGGAAGCATCCTCAGGTAGTGTAGATTTTAGTTTGTTTAAATCATGGTCCCCGGGGGTAGGGTTGGGCCACAGTAGGGGGATCAAGCTTTACATAGGAATATATAGAGAAAATCTTTAAACTTTCTTCTCAAAAACTATGACGCCAGGAAAGCTCAAATTAAAATGGAAGCATCCTCAGGAAGTGAATATTCTTGTTTGTTCAAATCATAGTCCCCGGGGGTAGGGTTTGGCCACAGTAGGGGGATCAAATTTTACATAGGAATATATAGAACAAATTTTAAAACTTTCTTCTCAAAACCTATGACGCCAGGAAAGCTCAAATTAAAATGGAAGCATCTTCGAGAAGTGAATATTCTTGTTTGTTCAAATCATGGTCCCCTGGGGTAGGGTTAGGCCACAGTAGGGGGATCAAATTATACATAGGAATACATAGAGGAAATCTTTAAACTTTCTTCTCAAAACCTATGACGCCAGGAAAGCTCAAATTAAAATGGAAGCATCCTCAGGAAGTGAATATTCTTGTTTGTTCAAATCATGGTCCCCGGGGGTAGGGTAGGGCCACAGTAGGGGGATCAAGTTTTACATAGGAATATATAGAGAAAATCTTTAAACTTTCTTCTCAAAAACTATGACGCCAGGAAAGCTCAAATTAAAATGGAAGCATCCTCAGGTAGTGTAGATTTTAGTTTGTTCAAATCATGGTCCCCGGAGGAAGGGTAGGGCCACAGTAGGGGGATCAAATTTTACATAGGAATATATAGAGGAAATCTTTAAACTTTCTTCTCAAAAACTATGACGCCAGGAAAGCTCAAATTAAAATGGAAGCATCCTCAAGAAGTGAGTATTTTTTTTTATTCAAATCATGGTCCCCGGGGGTAGGGTAGGGCCACAGTAGGGGGATCAAATTTTACATAGGAATATATAGAAGATATCTTTAAACTTTTTTCTAAAAAACTATGACGCCAGGAAAGCTCAAATTAAAATGGAAGTATCCTCAGGAATTGAATATTCTTGTTTGTTCAAATCATGGTCCCAAGGGGTAGGGTAGGGCCACAGTAAGGGGATCAAGTTTTACATAGGAATATATAGAGAAAATCTTTAAACTTTCTTCTCAAAAACTATGACGCCAGGAAAGCTCAAATTAAAATGGAAGCATCCTCAGGTAGTGTAGATTTTAGTTTGTTCAAATCATGGTCCCCGGGGGTAGGGTTAGGCCCAGTAGGGGGATCAAGTTTTTTTCATAGGAATATATAGAGGAAATCTTTAAACTTTCTTCTCAAAAACTATGACGCCAGGAAAGCTCAAATTAAAATGGAAGCATCCTCAGGTAGTGTAGATTTTAGTTTGTTCAAATCATGGTCCCCGGGGGTAGGGTTGGGCAACAGTAGGGGGATCAAGTTTTACATAGGAATATATGGAGAAAATCTTTAAACTTTCTTCTCAAAAACTATGACGCCAGGAAAGCTCAAATTAAAATGGAAGCATCCTCAGGAAGTGCATATTCTTGTTTGTTCAAATCATGGTCCCCGGGGGTAGGGTAGGGCCACAGTAGGGGGATCAAGTTTTACATAGGAATATATGATGGAAATCTTTAAACTTTCTTCTCAAAAAGTATGACGCCAGGAAAGCTCAAATTAAAATGGAAGCATCCTCAGGTAGTGTAGATTTTAGTTTGTTCAAATCATGGTCCCCGGGGGTAAGGTAAGGCCCAGTAGGGGGGTCAAGTTTTTTTCATAGGAATATATAGAGAAAATCTTTAAACTTTCTTCTCAAAAACTATGACGCCAGGAAAGCTCAAATTAAAATGGAAGCATCCTCAGGTAGTGTAGATTTTAGTTTGTTCAAATCATGGTCCCCGGGGGTAGGGTTGGGCCACAGTAGGGGGATCAAGTTTTACATAGGAATATATAGAGAAAATCTTTAAACTTTCTTCTCAAAAACTATGACGCCAGGAAAGCTCAAATTAAAATGGAAGCATCCTCAGGTAGTGTAGATTTTAGTTTGTTCAAATCATGGTACCCTGGGGTAGGGTTAGGCCACAGTAGGGGGATCAAGTTCAACATAGGAATATATAGAGAAAATCTTTAAACTTTCTTCCCCAAAACTATGACGCCAGGAAAGCTCAAATTAAAATGGAAGCATCCTCAAGAAGTGAGTATTTTAGTTTGTTCAAATCATGGTCCCCTGGGGTAGGGTAGGGCCACAGTAGGGGGATCAAGTTTTACATAGGAATATATAGAGAAAATCTTTAAACTTTCTTCCCAAAAACTATGACGCCTGGAAAGCTGAAATTAAATTGGAAGCATCCTCAGGTAGTGTAGATTTTAGTTTGTTCAAATCATGGTCCCCGGGGGTAGGGTTGGGCCAAGGTAGGGGGATCAAGTTTTACATAGGAATATATAGAGAAAATCTTTAAACTTTCTTCTCAAAAACTATGACGCCAGGAAAGCTCAAATTAAAATGGAAGCATCCTCAGGAAGTGAATATTCTTTTTTGTTCAAATCATGGTCCCCGGGGGAAGGGTAGGGCCACAGTAGGGGGATCAAGTTTTACATAGGAACATATAGAGGAAATCTTTAAACTTTCTTCTCAAAAACTATGACGCCAGGAAAGCTCAAATTAAAATGGAAGCATCCTCAGGAAGTGAATATTCTTGTTTATTCAAATCATGGTCCCCTGGGGTAGGGTAGGGCCACAGTAGGGGGATCACATTTTACATAGGAAAATATAGAGGAAATCTTTAAACTTTCTTCTCAAAAACTATGACGCCAGGAAAGGTCAAATTAAAATGGAAGCATCCTCAGGTAGTGTATATTTTGGTTTGTTCAAATCATGGTCCCCGGAGGTAGGGTTGGGCCACAGTAGGGGGATCAAGTTTTACATAGGAATATATAGAGAAAATCTTTAAACTTTCTTCCCAAAAACTATGACGCCTGGAAAGGTGAAATTAAATTGGAAGCATCCTCAGGTAGTGTAGATTTTAGTTTGTTTAAATCATGGTCCCCGGGGGTAGGGTTGGGCCACAGTAGGGGGATCAAGCTTTACATAGGAATATATAGAGAAAATCTTTAAACTTTCTTCTCAAAAACTATGACGCCAGGAAAGCTCAAATTAAAATGGAAGCATCCTCAGGAAGTGAATATTCTTGTTTGTTCAAATCATGGTCCCAAGGGGTAGGGTAGGGCCACAGTAGGTGGATCTAGTTTTACATAGGAATATATAGAGAAAATCTTTAAACTTTCTTCTCAAAACCTATGACGCCAGGAAAGCTCAAATTAAAATGGAAGCATCCTCAGGTAGTGTATATTTTGGTTTGTTCAAATCATGGTCCCCTGGGGTAGGGTAGGGCCACAGTAGGGGGATCAAGTTTTACATAGGAATATATAGAGGAAATTTTTAAACTTTCTTCTCAAAAACTATGACGCCAGGAAAGCTCAAATTAAAATGGAAGCATCCTCAGGTAGTGAAGATTTTAGTTTGTTCAAATCATGGTCCCCTGGGGTAGGGTAGGGCCACAGTAGGGGGATCAAGTTTTACATTGGAATATATAGAGAAAATCTTTAAACTTTCTTCACAAAAACTATGACGCCAGGAAAGCTCAAATTAAAATGGAAGCATCCTCAGGTAGTGTAGATTTTAGTTTGTTCAAATCATGGTCCCCTGGGGAAGGGTAGGGCCACAGTAGGGGGATCAAGTTTTACATAGGAATATAAAGAGAAAATCTTTAAACATTCTTCTCAAAAACTATGACGCCAGGAAAGCTCAAATTAAAATGGAAGCATCCTCAGGTAGTGTAGATTTTAGTTTGTTCAAATCATGGTCCCCGGGGGAAGGGTTGGGCCACAGTAGGGGGATCAAGTTTTACATAGGAATATATAGAGGAAATCTTTAAAGTTTCTTCTAAAAAACTATGACGCCAGGAAAGCTCAAATTAAAATGGAAGCATCCTCAGGAAACAAATATTCTTGTTTGTTCAAATCATGGTCCCTGGGGGTAGGGTACGGCTACAGTAGGGGGATCAAGTTTTACATAGGAATATATAGTGAAAATCTTTAAACTTTCTTCTCAAAAACTATGACGCCAGGAAAGCTCAAATTAAAATGGAAGCATCCTCAGGTAGTGTAGATTTTAGTTTGTTCAAATCATGGTCCCCGGGGGTAGGGTTGGGCCACAGTAGGGGGATCAAGTTTTACATAGGAATATATAGAGAAAATCTTTAAACTTTCTTCTCAAAAACTATGACGCCAGGAAAGCTCAAATTAAAATGGAAGCATCCTCAGGAAGTGAATATTCTTTTTTGTTCAAATCATGGTCCCCGGGGGAAGGGTAAGGCCACAGTAGGGGGATCAAGTTTTACATAGGAATATATAGAGGAAATCTTTAAACTTTCTTCTCAAAAACTATGACGCCAGGAAAGCTCAAATTAAAATGGAAGCATCCTCAGGATGTGAATATTCTTGTTTGTTCAAGTCATGGTCCCCGTGGGTAGGGTAGGGCCACAGTAAGGGAATCAAGTTTTACATAGGGATATATAGAGAAAATCTTTTAACTTTCTTCTCAAAAATTATGACGCCAGGAAAGCTCAAATTAAAATGGAAGCATCCTCAGGAAGTGAATATTCTTGTTTATTCAAATCATGGTCCCCTGGGGTAGGGTAGGGCCACAGTAGGGGGATCAAATTTTACATAGGAATATATAGAGGAAATCTTTAAAGTTTCTTCTAAAAAACTATGACGCCAGGAAAGCTCAAATTAAAATGGAAGCATCCTCAGGTAGTGTAGATTTTAGTTTGTTCAAATCATGGTCCCCGGGGGAAGGGTTGGGCCACAGTAGGGGGATCAAGTTTTACATAGGAATATATAGAGGAAATCTTTAAAGTTCCTTCTAAAAAACTATGACGCCAGGAAAGCTCAAATTAAAATGGAAGCATCCTCAGGAAACAAATATTCTTGTTTGTTCAAATCATGGTCCCTGGGGGTAGGGTACGGCTACAGTAGGGGGATCAAGTTTTACATAGGAATATATAGTGAAAATCTTTAAACTTTCTTCTCAAAAACTATGACGCCAGGAAAGCTCAAATTAAAATGGAAGCATCCTCAGGTAGTGTAGATTTTAGTTTGTTCAAATCATGGTCCCCGGGGGTAGGGTTGGGCCACAGTAGGGGGATCAAGTTTTACATAGGAATATATAGAGAAAATCTTTAAACTTTCTTCTCAAAAACTATGACGCCAGGAAAGCTCAAATTAAAATGGAAGCATCCTCGGTAAGTGAATATTCTTTTTTGTTCAAATCATGGTCCCCGGGGGAAGGGTAGGGCCACAGTAGGGGGATCAAGTTTTACATAGGAACATATAGAGGAAATCTTTAAACTTTCTTCTCAAAAACTATGACGCCAGGAAAGCTCAAATTAAAATGGAAGCATCCTCAGGAAGTGAATATTCTTGTTTATTCAAATCATGGTCCCCTGGGGTAGGGTAGGGCCACAGTAGGGGGATCAAGTTTTACATAGGAATATATAGAGAAAATCTTTAAACTTTCTTCTCAAAAACTATGACGCCAGGAAAGCTCAAATTAAAATGGAAGCATCCTCAGGTAGTGTAGATTTTAGTTTGTTCAAATCATGGTCCCCGGGGGAAGGGTTGGGCCACAGTAGGGGGATCAAGTTTTACATAGGAATATATTGAGAAAATCTTTAAACTTTCTTCTAAAAAAGTATGACGCCAGGAAAGGTCAAATTAAAATGGAAGCATCCTCAGGAAGTGAATATTCTTTTTTGTTCAAATCATGGTCCCCGGGGGAAGGGTAAGGCCACAGTAGGGGGATCAAGTTTTACATAGGAATATATAGAGGAAATCTTTAAACTTTCTTCTCAAAAACTATGACGCCAGGAAAGCTCAAATTAAAATGGAAGCATCCTCAGGATGTGAATATTCTTGTTTGTTCAAGTCATGGTCCCCGTGGGTAGGGTAGGGCCACAGTAAGGGAATCAAGTTTTACATAGGGATATATAGAGAAAATCTTTTAACTTTCTTCTCAAAAATTATGACGCCAGGAAAGCTCAAATTAAAATGGAAGCATCCTCAGGAAGTGAATATTCTTGTTTATTCAAATCATGGTCCCCTGGGATAGGGTAGGGCCACAGTAGGGGGATCAAATTTTACATAGGAATATATAGAGGAAATCTTTAAACTTTCTTCTCAAAAACTATGACGCCAGGAAAGCTCAAATGAAAATGGAAGCATCCTCAGGTAGTGTAGATTTTAGTTTGTTCAAATCATGGTTCCCGGAGGTAGGGTTGGGCCACAGTAAGGGGATCAAGTTTTACATAGGAATATATAGAGGAAATCTTTAAATTTTCTTCTCAAAAACTATGACGCCAGGAAAGCTCAAATTAAAATGGAAGCATCCTCAGGAAGCGAATATTCTTGTTTGTTCAAATCATGGTCCCCGGGGGTAGGGTAGGGCCACAGTAGGGGGATCAAGTTTTACATAGGAATATATAGAGGAAATCTTTAAACTTTCTTCTCAAAAACTATGACGCCAGGAAAGCTCAAATTAAAATGGAAGCATCCTCAGGAAGTGAATATTCTTGTTTATTCAAATCATGGTCCCCTGGGGTAGGGTAGGGCCACAGTAGGGGGATCACATTTTACATAGGAAAATATAGAGGAAATCTTTAAACTTTCTTCTCAAAAACTATGACGCCAGGAAAGGTCAAATTAAAATGGAAGCATCCTCAGGTAGTGTAGATTTTAGTTTGTTCAAATCATGGTCCCCGGGGGAAGGGTTGGGCCACAGTAGGGGGATCAAGTTTTACATAGGAATATATTGAGAAAATCTTTAAACTTTCTTCTAAAAAAGTATGACGCCAGGAAAGGTCAAATTAAAATGGAAGCATCCTCAGGAAGTGAATATTCTTTTTTGTTCAAATCATGGTCCCCGGGGGAAGGGTAAGGCCACAGTAGGGGGATCAAGTTTTACATAGGAATATATAGAGGAAATCTTTAAACTTTCTTCTCAAAAACTATGACGCCAGGAAAGCTCAAATTAAAATGGAAGCATCCTCAGGATGTGAATATTCTTGTTTGTTCAAGTCATGGTCCCCGTGGGTAGGGTAGGGCCACAGTAGGGGAATCAAGTTTTACATAGGGATATATAGAGAAAATCTTTAAACTTTCTTCTCAAAAATTATGACGCCAGGAAAGCTCAAATTAAAATGGAAGCATCCTCAGGAAGTGAATATTCTTGTTTATTCAAATCATGGTCCCCTGGGGTAGGGTAGGGCCACAGTAGGGGGATCAAATTTTACATAGGAATATATAGAGAAAATCTTTAAACTTTCTTCTCAAAAACTATGACGCCAGGAAAGCTCAAATTAAAATGGAAGCATCCTCAGGTAGTGTAGATTTTAGTTTGTTCAAATCATGGTCCCCGGAGGTAGGGTTGGGCCACAGTAGGGGGATCAAGTTTTACATAGGAATATATAGAGGAAATCTTTAAACTTTCTTCTCAAAAACTATGACGCCAGGAAAGCTCAAATTAAAATGGAAGCATCCTCAGGAAGTGCATATTCTTGTTTGTTCAAATCATGGTCCCCGGGGGTAGGGTAGGGCCACAGTAGGGGGATCAAAAAAGTTTTACATAGGAATATATGATGGAAATCTTTAAACTTTCTTCTCAAAAAGTATGACGCCAGGAAAGCTCAAATTAAAATGGAAGCATCCTCAGGTAGTGTAGATTTTAGTTTGTTCAAATCATGGTCCCCGGGGGTAAGGTTAGGCCCAGTAGGGGGATCAAGTTTTTTTCATAGGAATATATAGAGAAAATCTTTAAACTTTCTTCTCAATAACTATGACGCCAGGAAAGCTCAAATTAAAATGGAAGCATCCTCAGGTAGTGTAGATTTTAGTTTGTTTAAATCATGGTCCCCGGGGGTAGGGTTGGGCCACAGTAGGGGGATCAAGTTTTACATAGGAATATATAGAGAAAATCTTTAAACTTTCTTCTCAAAAACTATGACGCCAGGAAAGCTCAAATTAAAATGGAAGCATCCTCAGGAAGTGAATATTCTTGTTTATTCAAATCATGGTCCCCTGGGGTAGGGTAGGGCCACAGTAGGGGGATCAAATTTTACATAGGAATATATAGAGGAAATCTTTAAACTTTCTTCTCAAAAACTATGACGCCAGGAAAGCTCAAATTAAAATGGAAGCATCCTCAGGAAGTGAATATTCTTGTTTGTTCAAATAATGGTCCCAAGGGGTAGGGTAGGGCCACAGTAGGGGGATCAAGTTTTACATAGGAATATATAGAGAAAATCTTTAAACTTTCTTCTCAAAAACTATGACGCCAGGAAAGCTCAAATTAAAATGGAAGCATCCTCAGGAAGTGAATATTCTTGTTTGTTCAAATCATGGTCCCCGGGGGAAGGGTAAGGCCACAGTAGGGGGATCAAGTTTTACATAGGAATATATAGAGGAAATCTTTAAACTTTCTTCTCAAAAACTATGACGCCAGGAAAGCTCAAATTAAAATGGAAGCATACTCAGGTAGTGTAGATTTTAGTTTGTTCAAATCATGGTCCCCGGGGGTAGGGTTAGGCCACAGTAGGGGGATCAAGTTTTACATAGGAATATATAGAGAAAATCTTTAAACTTTCTTCTAAAAACTATGACGCCAGGAAAGCTCAAATTAAAATGGAAGCATCCTCAGGTAGTGTAGATTTTAGTTTGTTCAAATCATGGTCCCCGGGGGTAGGGTTGGGCCACAGTAGGGGGATCAAGTTTTACATAGGAATATATAGAGAAAATCTTTAAACTTTCTTCTCAAAAACTATGACGCCAGGAAAGCTCAAATTAAAATGGAAGCATCCTCAGGAAGTGAATATTCTTGTTTGTTCAAATCATAGTCCCCGGGGGTAGGGTTTGGCCACAGTAGGGGGATCAAATTTTACATAGGAATATATAGAACAAATTTTAAAACTTTCTTCTCAAAACCTATGACGCCAGGAAAGCTCAAATTAAAATGGAAGCATCTTCGAGAAGTGAATATTCTTGTTTGTTCAAATCATGGTCCCCTGGGGTAGGGTTAGGCCACAGTAGGGGGATCAAATTATACATAGGAATACATAGAGGAAATCTTTAAACTTTCTTCTCAAAACCTATGACGCCAGGAAAGCTCAAATTAAAATGGAAGCATCCTCAGGAAGTGAATATTCTTGTTTGTTCAAATCATGGTCCCCGGGGGTAGGGTAGGGCCACAGTAGGGGGATCAAGTTTTACATAGGAATATATAGAGAAAATCTTTAAACTTTCTTCTCAAAAACTATGACGCCAGGAAAGCTCAAATTAAAATGGAAGCATCCTCAGGTAGTGTAGATTTTAGTTTGTTCAAATCATGGTCCCCGGAGGAAGGGTAGGGCCACAGTAGGGGGATCAAATTTTACATAGGAATATATAGAGGAAATCTTTAAACTTTCTTCTCAAAAACTATGACGCCAGGAAAGCTCAAATTAAAATGGAAGCATCCTCAAGAAGTGAGTATTTTTTTTTATTCAAATCATGGTCCCCGGGGGTAGGGTAGGGCCACAGTAGGGGGATCAAATTTTACATAGGAATATATAGAAGATATCTTTAAACTTTTTTCTAAAAAACTATGACGCCAGGAAAGCTCAAATTAAAATGGAAGTATCCTCAGGAATTGAATATTCTTGTTTGTTCAAATCATGGTCCCAAGGGGTAGGGTAGGGCCACAGTAGGGGGATCTAGTTTTACATAGGAATATATAGAGAAAATCTTTAAACTTTCTTCTCAAAAACTATGACGCCAGGAAAGCTCAAATTAAAATGGAAGCATCCTCAGGTAGTGTATATTTTGGTTTGTTCAAATCATGGTCCCCTGGGGTAGGGAAGGGCCACAGTAGGGGGATCAAGTTTTACATAGGAATTTATAGAGGAAATCTTTAAACTTTCTTCTCAAAAACTATGACGCCAGGAAAGCTCAAATTAAAATGGAAGCATCCTCAGGTAGTGTAGATTTTAGTTTGTTCAAATCATGGTCCCCTGGGGTAGGGTAGGGCCACGGTAGGGGGATCAAGTTTTACATTGGAATATATAGAGAAAATCTTTAAACTTTCTTCACAAAAACTATGACGCCAGGAAAGCTCAAATTAAAATGGAAGCATCCTCAGGTAGTGTAGATTTTAGTTTGTTCAAATCATGGTCCCCGGGGGAAGGGTAGGGCCACAGTAGGGGGATCAAGTTTTACATAGGAATATATAGAGGAAATCTTTAAACTTTCTTCTCAAAAACTATGACGCCAGGAAAGCTCAAATTAAAATGGAAGCATCCTCAGGTAGTGTAGATTTTAGTTTGTTCAAATCATGGTCCCCGGGGGAAGGGTTGGGCCACAGTAGGGGGATCAAGTTTTACATAGGAATATATAGAGGAAATCTTTAAAGTTTCTTCTAAAAAACTATGACGCCAGGAAAGCTCAAATTAAAATGGAAGCATCCTCAGGAAGCAAATATTCTTGTTTGTTCAAATCATGGTCCCTGGGGGTAGGGTACGGCTACAGTAGGGGGATCAAGTTTTACATAGGAATATATAGTGAAAATCTTTAAACTTTCTTCTCAAAAACTATGACGCCAGGAAAGCTCAAATTAAAATGGAAGCATCCTCAGGTAGTGTAGATTTTAGTTTGTTCAAATCATGGTCCCGGGGGGTAGGGTTGGGCCACAGTAGGGGGATCAAGTTTTACATAGGAATATGTAGAGAAAATCTTTAAACTTTCTTCTCAAAAACTATGACGCCAGGAAAGCTCAAATTAAAATGGAAGCATCCTCGGGAAGTGAATATTCTTTTTTGTTCAAATCATGGTCCCCGGGGGAAGGGTAGGGCCACAGTAGGGGGATCAAGTTTTACATAGGAACATATAGAGGAAATCTTTAAACTTTCTTCTCAAAAACTATGACGCCAGGAAAGCTCAAATTAAAATGGAAGCATCCTCAGGAAGTGAATATTCTTGTTTATTCAAATCATGGTCCCCTGGGGTAGGGTAGGGCCACAGTAGGGGGATCAAGTTTTACATAGGAATATATAGAGAAAATCTTTAAACTTTCTTCTCAAAAACTATGACGCCAGGAAAGCTCAAATTAAAATGGAAGCATCCTCAGGAAGTGCATATTCTTGTTTGTTCAAATCATGGTCCCCGGGGGTAGGGTAGGGCCACAGTAGGGGGATCAAGTTTTACATAGGAATATATGATGGAAATCTTTAAACTTTCTTCTCAAAAAGTATGACGCCAGGAAAGCTCAAATTAAAATGGAAGCATCCTCAGGTAGTGTAGATTTTAGTTTGTTCAAATCATGGTCCCCGGGGGTAAGGTAAGGCCCAGTAGGGGGGTCAAGTTTTTTTCATAGGAATATATAGAGAAAATCTTTAAACTTTCTTCTCAAAAACTATGACGCCAGGAAAGCTCAAATTAAAATGGAAGCATCCTCAGGTAGTGTAGATTTTAGTTTGTTCAAATCATGGTCCCCGGGGGTAGGGTTGGGCCACAGTAGGGGGATCAAGTTTTACATAGGAATATATAGAGAAAATCTTTAAACTTTCTTCTCAAAAACTATGACGCCAGGAAAGCTCAAATTAAAATGGAAGCATCCTCAGGTAGTGTAGATTTTAGTTTGTTCAAATCATGGTACCCTGGGGTAGGGTTAGGCCACAGTAGGGGGATCAAGTTCAACATAGGAATATATAGAGAAAATCTTTAAACTTTCTTCCCCAAAACTATGACGCCAGGAAAGCTCAAATTAAAATGGAAGCATCCTCAAGAAGTGAGTATTTTAGTTTGTTCAAATCATGGTCCCCTGGGGTAGGGTAGGGCCACAGTAGGGGGATCAAGTTTTACATAGGAATATATAGAGAAAATCTTTAAACTTTCTTCCCAAAAACTATGACGCCTGGAAAGCTGAAATTAAATTGGAAGCATCCTCAGGTAGTGTAGATTTTAGTTTGTTCAAATCATGGTCCCCGGGGGTAGGGTTGGGCCAAGGTAGGGGGATCAAGTTTTACATAGGAATATATAGAGAAAATCTTTAAACTTTCTTCTCAAAAACTATGACGCCAGGAAAGCTCAAATTAAAATGGAAGCATCCTCAGGAAGTGAATATTCTTTTTTGTTCAAATCATGGTCCCCGGGGGAAGGGTAGGGCCACAGTAGGGGGATCAAGTTTTACATAGGAACATATAGAGGAAATCTTTAAACTTTCTTCTCAAAAACTATGACGCCAGGAAAGCTCAAATTAAAATGGAAGCATCCTCAGGAAGTGAATATTCTTGTTTATTCAAATCATGGTCCCCTGGGGTAGGGTAGGGCCACAGTAGGGGGATCACATTTTACATAGGAAAATATAGAGGAAATCTTTAAACTTTCTTCTCAAAAACTATGACGCCAGGAAAGGTCAAATTAAAATGGAAGCATCCTCAGGTAGTGTATATTTTGGTTTGTTCAAATCATGGTCCCCGGAGGTAGGGTTGGGCCACAGTAGGGGGATCAAGTTTTACATAGGAATATATAGAGAAAATCTTTAAACTTTCTTCCCAAAAACTATGACGCCTGGAAAGGTGAAATTAAATTGGAAGCATCCTCAGGTAGTGTAGATTTTAGTTTGTTTAAATCATGGTCCCCGGGGGTAGGGTTGGGCCACAGTAGGGGGATCAAGCTTTACATAGGAATATATAGAGAAAATCTTTAAACTTTCTTCTCAAAAACTATGACGCCAGGAAAGCTCAAATTAAAATGGAAGCATCCTCAGGAAGTGAATATTCTTGTTTGTTCAAATCATGGTCCCAAGGGGTAGGGTAGGGCCACAGGAGGTGGATCTAGTTTTACATAGGAATATATAGAGAAAATCTTTAAACTTTCTTCTCAAAACCTATGACGCCAGGAAAGCTCAAATTAAAATGGAAGCATCCTCAGGTAGTGTATATTTTGGTTTGTTCAAATCATGGTCCCCTGGGGTAGGGTAGGGCCACAGTAGGGGGATCAAGTTTTACATAGGAATATATAGAGGAAATTTTTAAACTTTCTTCTCAAAAACTATGACGCCAGGAAAGCTCAAATTAAAATGGAAGCATCCTCAGGTAGTGTAGATTTTAGTTTGTTCAAATCATGGTCCCCTGGGGTAGGGTAGGGCCACAGTAGGGGGATCAAGTTTTACATTGGAATATATAGAGAAAATCTTTAAACTTTCTTCACAAAAACTATGACGCCAGGAAAGCTCAAATTAAAATGGAAGCATCCTCAGGTAGTGTAGATTTTAGTTTGTTCAAATCATGGTCCCCTGGGGAAGGGTAGGGCCACAGTAGGGGGATCAAGTTTTACATAGGAATATAAAGAGAAAATCTTTAAACTTTCTTCTCAAAAACTATGACGCCAGGAAAGCTCAAATTAAAATGGAAGCATCCTCAGGTAGTGTAGATTTTAGTTTGTTCAAATCATGGTCCCCGGGGGAAGGGTTGGGCCACAGTAGGGGGATCAAGTTTTACATAGGAATATATAGAGGAAATCTTTAAAGTTTCTTCTAAAAAACTATGACGCCAGGAAAGCTCAAATTAAAATGGAAGCATCCTCAGGAAACAAATATTCTTGTTTGTTCAAATCATGGTCCCTGGGGGTAGGGTACGGCTACAGTAGGGGGATCAAGTTTTACATAGGAATATATAGTGAAAATCTTTAAACTTTCTTCTCAAAAACTATGACGCCAGGAAAGCTCAAATTAAAATGGAAGCATCCTCAGGTAGTGTAGATTTTAGTTTGTTCAAATCATGGTCCCCGGGGGTAGGGTTGGGCCACAGTAGGGGGATCAAGTTTTACATAGGAATATATAGAGAAAATCTTTAAACTTTCTTCTCAAAAACTATGACGCCAGGAAAGCTCAAATTAAAATGGAAGCATCCTCGGGAAGTGAATATTCTTTTTTGTTCAAATCATGGTCCCCGGGGGAAGGGTAGGGCCACAGTAGGGGGATCAAGTTTTACATAGGAACATATAGAGGAAATCTTTAAACTTTCTTCTCAAAAACTATGACGCCAGGAAAGCTCAAATTAAAATGGAAGCATCCTCAGGAAGTGAATATTCTTGTTTATTCAAATCATGGTCCCCTGGGGTAGGGTAGGGCCACAGTAGGGGGATCAAGTTTTACATAGGAATATATAGAGAAAATCTTTAAACTTTCTTCTCAAAAACTATGACGCCAGGAAAGCTCAAATTAAAATGGAAGCATCCTCAGGTAGTGTAGATTTTAGTTTGTTCAAATCATGGTCCCCGGGGGAAGGGTTGGGCCACAGTAGGGGGATCAAGTTTTACATAGGAATATATTGAGAAAATCTTTAAACTTTCTTCTAAAAAAGTATGACGCCAGGAAAGGTCAAATTAAAATGGAAGCATCCTCAGGAAGTGAATATTCTTTTTTGTTCAAATCATGGTCCCCGGGGGAAGGGTAAGGCCACAGTAGGGGGATCAAGTTTTACATAGGAATATATAGAGGAAATCTTTAAACTTTCTTCTCAAAAACTATGACGCCAGGAAAGCTCAAATTAAAATGGAAGCATCCTCAGGATGTGAATATTCTTGTTTGTTCAAGTCATGGTCCCCGTGGGTAGGGTAGGGCCACAGTAAGGGAATCAAGTTTTACATAGGGATATATAGAGAAAATCTTTTAACTTTCTTCTCAAAAATTATGACGCCAGGAAAGCTCAAATTAAAATGGAAGCATCCTCAGGAAGTGAATATTCTTGTTTATTCAAATCATGGTCCCCTGGGGTAGGGTAGGGCCACAGTAGGGGGATCAAATTTTACATAGGAATATATAGAGGAAATCTTTAAACTTTCTTCTCAAAAACTATGACGCCAGGAAAGCTCAAATGAAAATGGAAGCATCCTCAGGTAGTGTAGATTTTAGTTTGTTCAAATCATGGTTCCCGGAGGTAGGGTTGGGCCACAGTAAGGGGATCAAGTTTTACATAGGAATATATAGAGGAAATCTTTAAATTTTCTTCTCAAAAACTATGACGCCAGGAAAGCTCAAATTAAAATGGAAGCATCCTCAGGAAGCGAATATTCTTGTTTGTTCAAATCATGGTCCCCGGGGGTAGGGTAGGGCCACAGTAGGGGGATCAAGTTTTACATAGGAATATATAGAGGAAATCTTTAAACTTTCTTCTCAAAAACTATGACGCCAGGAAAGCTCAAATTAAAATGGAAGCATCCTCAGGAAGTGAATATTCTTGTTTATTCAAATCATGGTCCCCTGGGGTAGGGTAGGGCCACAGTAGGGGGATCACATTTTACATAGGAAAATATAGAGGAAATCTTTAAACTTTCTTCTCAAAAACTATGACGCCAGGAAAGGTCAAATTAAAATGGAAGCATCCTCAGGTAGTGTAGATTTTAGTTTGTTCAAATCATGGTCCCCGGGGGAAGGGTTGGGCCACAGTAGGGGGATCAAGTTTTACATAGGAATATATTGAGAAAATCTTTAAACTTTCTTCTAAAAAAGTATGACGCCAGGAAAGGTCAAATTAAAATGGAAGCATCCTCAGGAAGTGAATATTCTTTTTTGTTCAAATCATGGTCCCCGGGGGAAGGGTAAGGCCACAGTAGGGGGATCAAGTTTTACATAGGAATATATAGAGGAAATCTTTAAACTTTCTTCTCAAAAACTATGACGCCAGGAAAGCTCAAATTAAAATGGAAGCATCCTCAGGATGTGAATATTCTTGTTTGTTCAAGTCATGGTCCCCGTGGGTAGGGTAGGGCCACAGTAGGGGAATCAAGTTTTACATAGGGATATATAGAGAAAATCTTTAAACTTTCTTCTCAAAAACTATGACGCCAGGAAAGCTCAAATTAAAATGGAAGCATCCTCAGGAAGTGAATATTCTTGTTTATTCAAATCATGGTCCCCTGGGGTAGGGTAGGGCCACAGTAGGGGGATCAAATTTTACATAGGAATATATAGAGAAAATCTTTAAACTTTCTTCTCAAAAACTATGACGCCAGGAAAGCTCAAATTAAAATGGAAGCATCCTCAGGTAGTGTAGATTTTAGTTTGTTCAAATCATGGTCCCCGGAGGTAGGGTTGGGCCACAGTAGGGGGATCAAGTTTTACATAGGAATATATAGAGGAAATCTTTAAACTTTCTTCTCAAAAACTATGACGCCAGGAAAGCTCAAATTAAAATGGAAGCATCCTCAGGAAGTGCATATTCTTGTTTGTTCAAATCATGGTCCCCGGGGGTAGGGTAGGGCCACAGTAGGGGGATCAAAAAAGTTTTACATAGGAATATATGATGGAAATCTTTAAACTTTCTTCTCAAAAAGTATGACGCCAGGAAAGCTCAAATTAAAATGGAAGCATCCTCAGGTAGTGTAGATTTTAGTTTGTTCAAATCATGGTCCCCGGGGGTAAGGTTAGGCCCAGTAGGGGATCAAGTTTTTTTCATAGGAATATATAGAGAAAATCTTTAAACTTTCTTCTCAAAAACTATGACGCCAGGAAAGCTCAAATTAAAATGGAAGCATCCTCAGGTAGTGTAGATTTTAGTTTGTTTAAATCATGGTCCCCGGGGGTAGGGTTGGGCCACAGTAGGGGGATCAAGTTTTACATAGGAATATATAGAGAAAATCTTTAAACTTTCTTCTCAAAAACTATGACGCCAGGAAAGCTCAAAATAAAATGGAAGCATCCTCAGGAAGTGAATATTCTTGTTTATTCAAATCATGGTCCCCTGGGGTAGGGTAGGGCCACAGTAGGGGGATCAAATTTTACATAGGAATATATAGAGGAAATCTTTAAACTTTCTTCTCAAAAACTATGACGCCAGGAAAGCTCAAATTAAAATGGAAGCATCCTCAGGAAGTGAATATTCTTGTTTGTTCAAATAATGGTCCCAAGGGGTAGGGTAGGGCCACAGTAGGGGGATCAAGTTTTACATAGGAATATATAGAGAAAATCTTTAAACTTTCTTCTCAAAAACTATGACGCCAGGAAAGCTCAAATTAAAATGGAAGCATCCTCAGGAAGTGAATATTCTTGTTTGTTCAAATCATGGTCCCCGGGGGAAGGGTAAGGCCACAGTAGGGGGATCAAGTTTTACATAGGAATATATAGAGGAAATCTTTAAACTTTCTTCTCAAAAACTATGACGCCAGGAAAGCTCAAATTAAAATGGAAGCATACTCAGGTAGTGTAGATTTTAGTTTGTTCAAATCATGGTCCCCTGGGGTAGGGTTAGGCCACAGTAGGGGGATCAAGTTTTACATAGGAATATATAGAGAAAATCTTTAAACTTTCTTCTAAAAACTATGACGCCAGGAAAGCTCAAATTAAAATGGAAGCATCCTCAGGTAGTGTAGATTTTAGTTTGTTCAAATCATGGTCCCCGGGGGTAGGGTTGGGCCACAGTAGGGGGATCAAGTTTTACATAGGAATATATAGAGAAAATCTTTAAACTTTCTTCTCAAAAACTATGACGCCAGGAGAGCTCAAATTAAAATGGAAGCATCCTCAGGTAGTGTAGATTTTAGTTTGTTCAAATCATGGTCCCCTGGGGTAGGGTAGGGCCACGGTAGGGGGATCAAGTTTTACATTGGAATATATAGAGAAAATCTTTAAACTTTCTTCACAAAAACTATGACGCCAGGAAAGCTCAAATTAAAATGGAAGCATCCTCAGGTAGTGTAGATTTTAGTTTGTTCAAATCATGGTCCCCGGGGGAAGGGTAGGGCCACAGTAGGGGGATCAAGTTTTACATAGGAATATATAGAGGAAATCTTTAAACTTTCTTCTCAAAAACTATGACGCCAGGAAAGCTCAAATTAAAATGGAAGCATCCTCAGGTAGTGTAGATTTTAGTTTGTTCAAATCATGGTCCCCGGGGGAAGGGTTGGGCCACAGTAGGGGGATCAAGTTTTACATAGGAATATATAGAGGAAATCTTTAAAGTTTCTTCTAAAAAACTATGACGCCAGGAAAGCTCAAATTAAAATGGAAGCATCCTCAGGAAGCAAATATTCTTGTTTGTTCAAATCATGGTCCCTGGGGGTAGGGTACGGCTACAGTAGGGGGATCAAGTTTTACATAGGAATATATAGTGAAAATCTTTAAACTTTCTTCTCAAAAACTATGACGCCAGGAAAGCTCAAATTAAAATGGAAGCATCCTCAGGTAGTGTAGATTTTAGTTTGTTCAAATCATGGTCCCGGGGGGTAGGGTTGGGCCACAGTAGGGGGATCAAGTTTTACATAGGAATATGTAGAGAAAATCTTTAAACTTTCTTCTCAAAAACTATGACGCCAGGAAAGCTCAAATTAAAATGGAAGCATCCTCGGGAAGTGAATATTCTTTTTTGTTCAAATCATGGTCCCCGGGGGAAGGGTAGGGCCACAGTAGGGGGATCAAGTTTTACATAGGAACATATAGAGGAAATCTTTAAACTTTCTTCTCAAAAACTATGACGCCAGGAAAGCTCAAATTAAAATGGAAGCATCCTCAGGAAGTGAATATTCTTGTTTATTCAAATCATGGTCCCCTGGGGTAGGGTAGGGCCACAGTAGGGGGATCAAGTTTTACATAGGAATATATAGAGAAAATCTTTAAACTTTCTTCTCAAAAACTATGACGCCAGGAAAGCTCAAATTAAAATGGAAGCATCCTCAGGAAGTGCATATTCTTGTTTGTTCAAATCATGGTCCCCGGGGGTAGGGTAGGGCCACAGTAGGGGGATCAAGTTTTACATAGGAATATATGATGGAAATCTTTAAACTTTCTTCTCAAAAAGTATGACGCCAGGAAAGCTCAAATTAAAATGGAAGCATCCTCAGGTAGTGTAGATTTTAGTTTGTTCAAATCATGGTCCCCGGGGGTAAGGTAAGGCCCAGTAGGGGGTCAAGTTTTTTTCATAGGAATATATAGAGAAAATCTTTAAACTTTCTTCTCAAAAACTATGACGCCAGGAAAGCTCAAATTAAAATGGAAGCATCCTCAGGTAGTGTAGATTTTAGTTTGTTCAAATCATGGTCCCCGGGGGTAGGGTTGGGCCACAGTAGGGGGATCAAGTTTTACATAGGAATATATAGAGAAAATCTTTAAACTTTCTTCTCAAAAACTATGACGCCAGGAAAGCTCAAATTAAAATGGAAGCATCCTCAGGTAGTGTAGATTTTAGTTTGTTCAAATCATGGTACCCTGGGGTAGGGTTAGGCCACAGTAGGGGGATCAAGTTCAACATAGGAATATATAGAGAAAATCTTTAAACTTTCTTCCCCAAAACTATGACGCCAGGAAAGCTCAAATTAAAATGGAAGCATCCTCAAGAAGTGAGTATTTTAGTTTGTTCAAATCATGGTCCCCTGGGGTAGGGTAGGGCCACAGTAGGGGGATCAAGTTTTACATAGGAATATATAGAGAAAATCTTTAAACTTTCTTCCCAAAAACTATGACGCCTGGAAAGCTGAAATTAAATTGGAAGCATCCTCAGGTAGTGTAGATTTTAGTTTGTTCAAATCATGGTCCCCGGGGGTAGGGTTGGGCCAAGGTAGGGGGATCAAGTTTTACATAGGAATATATAGAGAAAATCTTTAAACTTTCTTCTCAAAAACTATGACGCCAGGAAAGCTCAAATTAAAATGGAAGCATCCTCAGGAAGTGAATATTCTTTTTTGTTCAAATCATGGTCCCCGGGGGAAGGGTAGGGCCACAGTAGGGGGATCAAGTTTTACATAGGAACATATAGAGGAAATCTTTAAACTTTCTTCTCAAAAACTATGACGCCAGGAAAGCTCAAATTAAAATGGAAGCATCCTCAGGAAGTGAATATTCTTGTTTATTCAAATCATGGTCCCCTGGGGTAGGGTAGGGCCACAGTAGGGGGATCACATTTTACATAGGAAAATATAGAGGAAATCTTTAAACTTTCTTCTCAAAAACTATGACGCCAGGAAAGGTCAAATTAAAATGGAAGCATCCTCAGGTAGTGTATATTTTGGTTTGTTCAAATCATGGTCCCCGGAGGTAGGGTTGGGCCACAGTAGGGGGATCAAGTTTTACATAGGAATATATAGAGAAAATCTTTAAACTTTCTTCCCAAAAACTATGACGCCTGGAAAGGTGAAATTAAATTGGAAGCATCCTCAGGTAGTGTAGATTTTAGTTTGTTTAAATCATGGTCCCCGGGGGTAGGGTTGGGCCACAGTAGGGGGATCAAGCTTTACATAGGAATATATAGAGAAAATCTTTAAACTTTCTTCTCAAAAACTATGACGCCAGGAAAGCTCAAATTAAAATGGAAGCATCCTCAGGAAGTGAATATTCTTGTTTGTTCAAATCATGGTCCCAAGGGGTAGGGTAGGGCCACAGGAGGTGGATCTAGTTTTACATAGGAATATATAGAGAAAATCTTTAAACTTTCTTCTCAAAACCTATGACGCCAGGAAAGCTCAAATTAAAATGGAAGCATCCTCAGGTAGTGTATATTTTGGTTTGTTCAAATCATGGTCCCCTGGGGTAGGGTAGGGCCACAGTAGGGGGATCAAGTTTTACATAGGAATATATAGAGGAAATTTTTAAACTTTCTTCTCAAAAACTATGACGCCAGGAAAGCTCAAATTAAAATGGAAGCATCCTCAGGTAGTGTAGATTTTAGTTTGTTCAAATCATGGTCCCCTGGGGTAGGGTAGGGCCACAGTAGGGGGATCAAGTTTTACATTGGAATATATAGAGAAAATCTTTAAACTTTCTTCACAAAAACTATGACGCCAGGAAAGCTCAAATTAAAATGGAAGCATCCTCAGGTAGTGTAGATTTTAGTTTGTTCAAATCATGGTCCCCTGGGGAAGGGTAGGGCCACAGTAGGGGGATCAAGTTTTACATAGGAATATAAAGAGAAAATCTTTAAACTTTCTTCTCAAAAACTATGACGCCAGGAAAGCTCAAATTAAAATGGAAGCATCCTCAGGTAGTGTAGATTTTAGTTTGTTCAAATCATGGTCCCCGGGGGAAGGGTTGGGCCACAGTAGGGGGATCAAGTTTTACATAGGAATATATAGAGGAAATCTTTAAAGTTTCTTCTAAAAAACTATGACGCCAGGAAAGCTCAAATTAAAATGGAAGCATCCTCAGGAAACAAATATTCTTGTTTGTTCAAATCATGGTCCCTGGGGGTAGGGTACGGCTACAGTAGGGGGATCAAGTTTTACATAGGAATATATAGTGAAAATCTTTAAACTTTCTTCTCAAAAACTATGACGCCAGGAAAGCTCAAATGAAAATGGAAGCATCCTCAGGTAGTGTAGATTTTAGTTTGTTCAAATCATGGTTCCCGGAGGTAGGGTTGGGCCACAGTAGGGGGATCAAGTTTTACATAGGAATATATAGAGAAAATCTTTAAACTTTCTTCTCAAAAACTATGACGCCAGGAAAGCTCAAATTAAAATGGAAGCATCCTCGGGAAGTGAATATTCTTTTTTGTTCAAATCATGGTCCCCGGGGGAAGGGTAGGGCCACAGTAGGGGGATCAAGTTTTACATAGGAACATATAGAGGAAATCTTTAAACTTTCTTCTCAAAAACTATGACGCCAGGAAAGCTCAAATTAAAATGGAAGCATCCTCAGGAAGTGAATATTCTTGTTTATTCAAATCATGGTCCCCTGGGGTAGGGTAGGGCCACAGTAGGGGGATCAAGTTTTACATAGGAATATATAGAGGAAATCTTTAAACTTTCTTCTCAAAAACTATGACGCCAGGAAAGCTCAAATTAAAATGGAAGCATCCTCAGGTAGTGTAGATTTTAGTTTGTTCAAATCATGGTCCCCGGGGGAAGGGTTGGGCCACAGTAGGGGGATCAAGTTTTACATAGGAATATATTGAGAAAATCTTTAAACTTTCTTCTAAAAAAGTATGACGCCAGGAAAGGTCAAATTAAAATGGAAGCATCCTCAGGAAGTGAATATTCTTTTTTGTTCAAATCATGGTCCCCGGGGGAAGGGTAAGGCCACAGTAGGGGGATCAAGTTTTACATAGGAATATATAGAGGAAATCTTTAAACTTTCTTCTCAAAAACTATGACGCCAGGAAAGCTCAAATTAAAATGGAAGCATCCTCAGGATGTGAATATTCTTGTTTGTTCAAGTCATGGTCCCCGTGGGTAGGGTAGGGCCACAGTAAGGGAATCAAGTTTTACATAGGGATATATAGAGAAAATCTTTTAACTTTCTTCTCAAAAATTATGACGCCAGGAAAGCTCAAATTAAAATGGAAGCATCCTCAGGAAGTGAATATTCTTGTTTATTCAAATCATGGTCCCCTGGGGTAGGGTAGGGCCACAGTAGGGGGATCAAATTTTACATAGGAATATATAGAGGAAATCTTTAAACTTTCTTCTCAAAAACTATGACGCCAGGAAAGCTCAAATGAAAATGGAAGCATCCTCAGGTAGTGTAGATTTTAGTTTGTTCAAATCATGGTTCCCGGAGGTAGGGTTGGGCCACAGTAAGGGGATCAAGTTTTACATAGGAATATATAGAGGAAATCTTTAAATTTTCTTCTCAAAAACTATGACGCCAGGAAAGCTCAAATTAAAATGGAAGCATCCTCAGGAAGCGAATATTCTTGTTTGTTCAAATCATGGTCCCCGGGGGTAGGGTAGGGCCACAGTAGGGGGATCAAGTTTTACATAGGAATATATAGAGGAAATCTTTAAACTTTCTTCTCAAAAACTATGACGCCAGGAAAGCTCAAATTAAAATGGAAGCATCCTCAGGAAGTGAATATTCTTGTTTATTCAAATCATGGTCCCCTGGGGTAGGGTAGGGCCACAGTAGGGGGATCACATTTTACATAGGAAAATATAGAGGAAATCTTTAAACTTTCTTCTCAAAAACTATGACGCCAGGAAAGGTCAAATTAAAATGGAAGCATCCTCAGGTAGTGTAGATTTTAGTTTGTTCAAATCATGGTCCCCGGGGGAAGGGTTGGGCCACAGTAGGGGGATCAAGTTTTACATAGGAATATATTGAGAAAATCTTTAAACTTTCTTCTAAAAAAGTATGACGCCAGGAAAGGTCAAATTAAAATGGAAGCATCCTCAGGAAGTGAATATTCTTTTTTGTTCAAATCATGGTCCCCGGGGGAAGGGTAAGGCCACAGTAGGGGGATCAAGTTTTACATAGGAATATATAGAGGAAATCTTTAAACTTTCTTCTCAAAAACTATGACGCCAGGAAAGCTCAAATTAAAATGGAAGCATCCTCAGGATGTGAATATTCTTGTTTGTTCAAGTCATGGTCCCCGTGGGTAGGGTAGGGCCACAGTAGGGGAATCAAGTTTTACATAGGGATATATAGAGAAAATCTTTAAACTTTCTTCTCAAAAATTATGACGCCAGGAAAGCTCAAATTAAAATGGAAGCATCCTCAGGAAGTGAATATTCTTGTTTATTCAAATCATGGTCCCCTGGGGTAGGGTAGGGCCACAGTAGGGGGATCAAATTTTACATAGGAATATATAGAGAAAATCTTTAAACTTTCTTCTCAAAAACTATGACGCCAGGAAAGCTCAAATTAAAATGGAAGCATCCTCAGGTAGTGTAGATTTTAGTTTGTTCAAATCATGGTCCCCGGAGGTAGGGTTGGGCCACAGTAGGGGGATCAAGTTTTACATAGGAATATATAGAGGAAATCTTTAAACTTTCTTCTCAAAAACTATGACGCCAGGAAAGCTCAAATTAAAATGGAAGCATCCTCAGGAAGTGCATATTCTTGTTTGTTCAAATCATGGTCCCCGGGGGTAGGGTAGGGCCACAGTAGGGGGATCAAAAAAGTTTTACATAGGAATATATGATGGAAATCTTTAAACTTTCTTCTCAAAAAGTATGACGCCAGGAAAGCTCAAATTAAAATGGAAGCATCCTCAGGTAGTGTAGATTTTAGTTTGTTCAAATCATGGTCCCCGGGGGTAAGGTTAGGCCCAGTAGGGGGATCAAGTTTTTTTCATAGGAATATATAGAGAAAATCTTTAAACTTTCTTCTCAAAAACTATGACGCCAGGAAAGCTCAAATTAAAATGGAAGCATCCTCAGGTAGTGTAGATTTTAGTTTGTTTAAATCATGGTCCCCGGGGGTAGGGTTGGGCCACAGTAGGGGGATCAAGTTTTACATAGGAATATATAGAGAAAATCTTTAAACTTTCTTCTCAAAAACTATGACGCCAGGAAAGCTCAAATTAAAATGGAAGCATCCTCAGGACGTGAATATTCTTGTTTATTCAAATCATGGTCCCCTGGGGTAGGGTAGGGCCACAGTAGGGGGATCAAATTTTACATAGGAATATATAGAGGAAATCTTTAAACTTTCTTCTCAAAAACTATGACGCCAGGAAAGCTCAAATTAAAATGGAAGCATCCTCAGGAAGTGAATATTCTTGTTTGTTCAAATAATGGTCCCAAGGGGTAGGGTAGGGCCACAGTAGGGGGATCAAGTTTTACATAGGAATATATAGAGAAAATCTTTAAACTTTCTTCTCAAAAACTATGACGCCAGGAAAGCTCAAATTAAAATGGAAGCATCCTCAGGAAGTGAATATTCTTGTTTGTTCAAATCATGGTCCCCGGGGGAAGGGTAAGGCCACAGTAGGGGGATCAAGTTTTACATAGGAATATATAGAGGAAATCTTTAAACTTTCTTCTCAAAAACTATGACGCCAGGAAAGCTCAAATTAAAATGGAAGCATACTCAGGTAGTGTAGATTTTAGTTTGTTCAAATCATGGTCCCCGGGGGTAGGGTTAGGCCACAGTAGGGGGATCAAGTTTTACATAGGAATATATAGAGAAAATCTTTAAACTTTCTTCTAAAAACTATGACGCCAGGAAAGCTCAAATTAAAATGGAAGCATCCTCAGGTAGTGTAGATTTTAGTTTGTTCAAATCATGGTCCCCGGGGGTAGGGTTGGGCCACAGTAGGGGGATCAAGTTTTACATAGGAATATATAGAGAAAATCTTTAAACTTTCTTCTCAAAAACTATGACGCCAGGAGAGCTCAAATTAAAATGGAAGCATCCTCAGGAAGTGAATATTCTTGTTTGTTCAAATCATAGTCCCCGGGGGTAGGGTTTGGCCACAGTAGGGGGATCAAATTTTACATAGGAATATATAGAACAAATTTTAAAACTTTCTTCTCAAAACCTATGACGCCAGGAAAGCTCAAATTAAAATGGAAGCATCTTCGAGAAGTGAATATTCTTGTTTGTTCAAATCATGGTCCCCTGGGGTAGGGTTAGGCCACAGTAGGGGGATCAAATTATACATAGGAATACATAGAGGAAATCTTTAAACTTTCTTCTCAAAACCTATGACGCCAGGAAAGCTCAAATTAAAATGGAAGCATCCTCAGGAAGTGAATATTCTTGTTTGTTCAAATCATGGTCCCCGGGGGTAGGGTAGGGCCACAGTAGGGGGATCAAGTTTTACATAGGAATATATAGAGAAAATCTTTAAACTTTCTTCTCAAAAACTATGACGCCAGGAAAGCTCAAATTAAAATGGAAGCATCCTCAGGTAGTGTAGATTTTAGTTTGTTCAAATCATGGTCCCCGGAGGAAGGGTAGGGCCACAGTAGGGGGATCAAATTTTACATAGGAATATATAGAGGAAATCTTTAAACTTTCTTCTCAAAAACTATGACGCCAGGAAAGCTCAAATTAAAATGGAAGCATCCTCAAGAAGTGAGTATTTTTTTTTATTCAAATCATGGTCCCCGGGGGTAGGGTAGGGCCACAGTAGGGGGATCAAATTTTACATAGGAATATATAGAAGATATCTTTAAACTTTTTTCTAAAAAACTATGACGCCAGGAAAGCTCAAATTAAAATGGAAGTATCCTCAGGAATTGAATATTCTTGTTTGTTCAAATCATGGTCCCAAGGGGTAGGGTAGGGCCACAGTAGGGGGATCAAGTTTTACATAGGAATATATAGAGAAAATCTTTAAACTTTCTTCTCAAAAACTATGACGCCAGGAAAGCTCAAATTAAAATGGAAGCATCCTCAGGTAGTGTAGATTTTAGTTTGTTCAAATCATGGTCCCCGGGGGAAGGGTTGGGCCACAGTAGGGGGATCAAGTTTTACATAGGAATATATTGAGAAAATCTTTAAACTTTCTTCTAAAAAAGTATGACGCCAGGAAAAGTCAAATTAAAATGGAAGCATCCTCAGGAAGTGAATATTCTTTTTTGTTCAAATCATGGTCCCCGGGGGAAGGGTAAGGCCACAGTAGGGGGATCAAGTTTTACATAGGAATATATAGAGGAAATCTTTAAACTTTCTTCTCAAAAACTATGACGCCAGGAAAGCTCAAATTAAAATGGAAGCATCCTCAGGATGTGAATATTCTTGTTTGTTCAAGTCATGGTCCCCGTGGGTAGGGTAGGGCCACAGTAAGGGAATCAAGTTTTACATAGGGATATATAGAGAAAATCTTTTAACTTTCTTCTCAAAAATTATGACGCCAGGAAAGCTCAAATTAAAATGGAAGCATCCTCAGGAAGTGAATATTCTTGTTTATTCAAATCATGGTCCCCTGGGGTAGGGTAGGGCCACAGTAGGGGGATCAAATTTTACATAGGAATATATAGAGGAAATCTTTAAACTTTCTTCTCAAAAACTATGACGCCAGGAAAGCTCAAATGAAAATGGAAGCATCCTCAGGTAGTGTAGATTTTAGTTTGTTCAAATCATGGTTCCCGGAGGTAGGGTTGGGCCACAGTAAGGGGATCAAGTTTTACATAGGAATATATAGAGGAAATCTTTAAATTTTCTTCTCAAAAACTATGACGCCAGGAAAGCTCAAATTAAAATGGAAGCATCCTCAGGAAGCGAATATTCTTGTTTGTTCAAATCATGGTCCCCGGGGGTAGGGTAGGGCCACAGTAGGGGGATCAAGTTTTACATAGGAATATATAGAGGAAATCTTTAAACTTTCTTCTCAAAAACTATGACGCCAGGAAAGCTCAAATTAAAATGGAAGCATCCTCAGGAAGTGAATATTCTTGTTTATTCAAATCATGGTCCCCTGGGGTAGGGTAGGGCCACAGTAGGGGGATCACATTTTACATAGGAAAATATAGAGGAAATCTTTAAACTTTCTTCTCAAAAACTATGACGCCAGGAAAGGTCAAATTAAAATGGAAGCATCCTCAGGTAGTGTAGATTTTAGTTTGTTCAAATCATGGTCCCCGGGGGAAGGGTTGGGCCACAGTAGGGGGATCAAGTTTTACATAGGAATATATTGAGAAAATCTTTAAACTTTCTTCTAAAAAAGTAAGACGCCAGGAAAGGTCAAATTAAAATGGAAGCATCCTCAGGAAGTGAATATTCTTTTTTGTTCAAATCATGGTCCCCGGGGGAAGGGTAAGGCCACAGTAGGGGGATCAAGTTTTACATAGGAATATATAGAGGAAATCTTTAAACTTTCTTCTCAAAAACTATGACGCCAGGAAAGCTCAAATTAAAATGGAAGCATCCTCAGGATGTGAATATTCTTGTTTGTTCAAGTCATGGTCCCCGTGGGTAGGGTAGGGCCACAGTAGGGGAATCAAGTTTTACATAGGGATATATAGAGAAAATCTTTAAACTTTCTTCTCAAAAATTATGACGCCAGGAAAGCTCAAATTAAAATGGAAGCATCCTCAGGAAGTGAATATTCTTGTTTATTCAAATCATGGTCCCCTGGGGTAGGGTAGGGCCACAGTAGGGGGATCAAATTTTACATAGGAATATATAGAGAAAATCTTTAAACTTTCTTCTCAAAAACTATGACGCCAGGAAAGCTCAAATTAAAATGGAAGCATCCTCAGGTAGTGTAGATTTTAGTTTGTTCAAATCATGGTCCCCGGAGGTAGGGTTGGGCCACAGTAGGGGGATCAAGTTTTACATAGGAATATATAGAGGAAATCTTTAAACTTTCTTCTCAAAAACTATGACGCCAGGAAAGCTCAAATTAAAATGGAAGCATCCTCAGGAAGTGCATATTCTTGTTTGTTCAAATCATGGTCCCCGGGGGTAGGGTAGGGCCACAGTAGGGGGATCAAAAAAGTTTTACATAGGAATATATGATGGAAATCTTTAAACTTTCTTCTCAAAAAGTATGACGCCAGGAAAGCTCAAATTAAAATGGAAGCATCCTCAGGTAGTGTAGATTTTAGTTTGTTCAAATCATGGTCCCCGGGGGTAAGGTTAGGCCCAGTAGGGGGATCAAGTTTTTTTCATAGGAATATATAGAGAAAATCTTTAAACTTTCTTCTCAAAAACTATGACGCCAGGAAAGCTCAAATTAAAATGGAAGCATCCTCAGGTAGTGTAGATTTTAGCTTGTTTAAATCATGGTCCCCGGGGGTAGGGTTGGGCCACAGTAGGGGGATCAAGTTTTACATAGGAATATATAGAGAAAATCTTTAAACTTTCTTCTCAAAAACTATGACGCCAGGAAAGCTCAAATTAAAATGGAAGCATCCTCAGGAAGTGAATATTCTTGTTTATTCAAATCATGGTCCCCTGGGGTAGGGTAGGGCCACAGTAGGGGGATCAAATTTTACATAGGAATATATAGAGGAAATCTTTAAACTTTCTTCTCAAAAACTATGACGCCAGGAAAGCTCAAATTAAAATGGAAGCATCCTCAGGTAGTGTAGATTTTAGTTTGTTCAAATCATGGTCCCCGGGGGTAGGGTTGGGCCACAGTAGGGGGATCAAGTTTTACATAGGAATATATAGAGAAAATCTTTAAACTTTCTTCTCAAAAACTATGACGCCAGGAAAGCTCAAATTAAAATGGAAGCATCCTCAGGAAGTGAATATTCTTGTTTGTTCAAATCATAGTCCCCGGGGGTAGGGTTTGGCCACAGTAGGGGGATCAAATTTTACATAGGAATATATAGAACAAATTTTAAAACTTTCTTCTCAAAACCTATGACGCCAGGAAAGCTCAAATTAAAATGGAAGCATCTTCGAGAAGTGAATATTCTTGTTTGTTCAAATCATGGTCCCCTGGGGTAGGGTTAGGCCACAGTAGGGGGATCAAATTATACATAGGAATACATAGAGGAAATCTTTAAACTTTCTTCTCAAAACCTATGACGCCAGGAAAGCTCAAATTAAAATGGAAGCATCCTCAGGAAGTGAATATTCTTGTTTGTTCAAATCATGGTCCCCGGGGGTAGGGTAGGGCCACAGTAGGGGGATCAAGTTTTACATAGGAATATATAGAGAAAATCTTTAAACTTTCTTCTCAAAAACTATGACGCCAGGAAAGCTCAAATTAAAATGGAAGCATCCTCAGGTAGTGTAGATTTTAGTTTGTTCAAATCATGGTCCCCGGAGGAAGGGTAGGGCCACAGTAGGGGGATCAAATTTTACATAGGAATATATAGAGGAAATCTTTAAACTTTCTTCTCAAAAACTATGACGCCAGGAAAGCTCAAATTAAAATGGAAGCATCCTCAAGAAGTGAGTATTTTTTTTTATTCAAATCATGGTCCCCGGGGGTAGGGTAGGGCCACAGTAGGGGGATCAAATTTTACATAGGAATATATAGAAGATATCTTTAAACTTTTTTCTAAAAAACTATGACGCCAGGAAAGCTCAAATTAAAATGGAAGTATCCTCAGGAATTGAATATTCTTGTTTGTTCAAATCATGGTCCCAAGGGGTAGGGTAGGGCCACAGTAGGGGGATCTAGTTTTACATAGGAATATATAGAGAAAATCTTTAAACTTTCTTCTCAAAAACTATGACGCCAGGAAAGCTCAAATTAAAATGGAAGCATCCTCAGGTAGTGTATATTTTGGTTTGTTCAAATCATGGTCCCCTGGGGTAGGGTAGGGCCACAGTAGGGGGATCAAGTTTTACATAGGAATTTATAGAGGAAATCTTTAAACTTTCTTCTCAAAAACTATGACGCCAGGAAAGCTCAAATTAAAATGGAAGCATCCTCAGGTAGTGTAGATTTTAGTTTGTTCAAATCATGGTCCCCTGGGGTAGGGTAGGGCCACGGTAGGGGGATCAAGTTTTACATTGGAATATATAGAGAAAATCTTTAAACTTTCTTCACAAAAACTATGACGCCAGGAAAGCTCAAATTAAAATGGAAGCATCCTCAGGTAGTGTAGATTTTAGTTTGTTCAAATCATGGTCCCCGGGGGAAGGGTAGGGCCACAGTAGGGGGATCAAGTTTTACATAGGAATATATAGAGGAAATCTTTAAACTTTCTTCTCAAAAACTATGACGCCAGGAAAGCTCAAATTAAAATGGAAGCATCCTCAGGTAGTGTAGATTTTAGTTTGTTCAAATCATGGTCCCCGGGGGAAGGGTTGGGCCACAGTAGGGGGATCAAGTTTTACATAGGAATATATAGAGGAAATCTTTAAAGTTTCTTCTAAAAAACTATGACGCCAGGAAAGCTCAAATTAAAATGGAAGCATCCTCAGGAAGCAAATATTCTTGTTTGTTCAAATCATGGTCCCTGGGGGTAGGGTACGGCTACAGTAGGGGGATCAAGTTTTACATAGGAATATATAGTGAAAATCTTTAAACTTTCTTCTCAAAAACTATGACGCCAGGAAAGCTCAAATTAAAATGGAAGCATCCTCAGGTAGTGTAGATTTTAGTTTGTTCAAATCATGGTCCCCGGGGGTAGGGTTGGGCCACAGTAGGGGGATCAAGTTTTACATAGGAATATATAGAGAAAATCTTTAAACTTTCTTCTCAAAAACTATGACGCCAGGAAAGCTCAAATTAAAATGGAAGCATCCTCGGGAAGTGAATATTCTTTTTTGTTCAAATCATGGTCCCCGGGGGAAGGGTAGGGCCACAGTAGGGGGATCAAGTTTTACATAGGAACATATAGAGGAAATCTTTAAACTTTCTTCTCAAAAACTATGACGCCAGGAAAGCTCAAATTAAAATGGAAGCATCCTCAGGAAGTGAATATTCTTGTTTATTCAAATCATGGTCCCCTGGGGTAGGGTAGGGCCACAGTAGGGGGATCAAGTTTTACATAGGAATATATAGAGAAAATCTTTAAACTTTCTTCTCAAAAACTATGACGCCAGGAAAGCTCAAATTAAAATGGAAGCATCCTCAGGTAGTGTAGATTTTAGTTTGTTCAAATCATGGTTCCCGGAGGTAGGGTTGGGCCACAGTAAGGGGATCAAGTTTTACATAGGAATATATAGAGGAAATCTTTAAACTTTCTTCTCAAAAACTATGACGCCAGGAAAGCTCAAATTAAAATGGAAGCATCCTCAAGAAGTGAGTATTTTTGTTTGTTCAAATCATGGTCCCCGGGGGTAGGGTAGGGCCACAGTAGGGGGATCAAATTTTACATAGGAATATATAGAAGATATCTTTAAACTTTTTTTCTAAAAGCTCAAATTAAAATGGAAGCATACTCAGGTAGTGTAGATTTTAGTTTGTTCAAATCATGGTCCCCGGGGGTAGGGTTAGGCCACAGTAGGGGGATCAAGTTTTACATAGGAATATATAGAGAAAATCTTTAAACTTTCTTCTAAAAACTATGACGCCAGGAAAGCTCAAATTAAAATGGAAGCATCCTCAGGTAGTGTATATTTTGGTTTGTTCAAATCATGGTCCCCTGGGGTAGGGTAGGGCCACAGTAGGGGGATCAAGTTTTACATAGGAATATATAGAGGAAATCTTTAAACTTTCTTCTCAAAAACTATGACGCCAGGAAAGCTCAAATTAAAATGGAAGCATCCTCAGGTAGTGTAGATTTTAGTTTGTTCAAATCATGGTCCCCTGGGGTAGGGTAGGGCCACAGTAGGGGGATCAAGTTTTACATTGGAATATATAGAGAAAATCTTTAAACTTTCTTCACAAAAACTATGACGCCAGGAAAGCTCAAATTAAAATGGAAGCATCCTCAGGTAGTGTAGATTTTAGTTTGTTCAAATCATGGTCCCCGGGGGAAGGGTAGGGCCACAGTAGGGGGATCAAGTTTTACATAGGAATATATAGAGAAAATCTTTAAACTTTCTTCTCAAAAACTATGACGCCAGGAAAGCTCAAATTAAAATGGAAGCATCCTCAGGTAGTGTAGATTTTAGTTTGTTCAAATCATGGTCCCCGGGGGAAGGGTAGGGCCACAGTAGGGGGATCAAGTTTTACATAGGAATATATAGAGAAAATCTTTAAACTTTCTTCTCAAAAACTATGACGCCAGGAAAGCTCAAATTAAAATGGAAGCATCCTCAGGTAGTGTAGATTTTAGTTTGTTCAAATCATGGTCCCCGGGGGAAGGGTTGGGCCACAGTAGGGGGATCAAGTTTTACATAGGAATATATAGAGGAAATCTTTAAAGTTTCTTCTAAAAAACTATGACGCCAGGAAAGCTCAAATTAAAATGGAAGCATCCTCAGGAAGCAAATATTCTTGTTTGTTCAAATCATGGTCCCTTGGGGTAGGGTACGGCTACAGAAGGGGGATCAAGTTTTACATAGGAATATATAGTGAAAATCTTTAAACTTTCTTCTCAAAAACTATGACGCCAGGAAAGCTCAAATTAAAATGGAAGCATCCTCAGGTAGTGTAGATTTTAGTTTGTTCAAATCATGGTCCCCGGAGGTAGGGTTGGGCCACAGTAGGGGGATCAAGTTTTACATAGGAATATATAGAGGAAATCTTTAAACTTTCATCTCAAAAACTATGACGCCAGGAAAGCTCAAATTAAAATGGAAGCATCCTCAGGTAGTGTAGATTTTAGTTTGTTCAAATCATGGTCCCCGGGGGAAGGGTTGGGCCACAGTAGGGGGATCAAGTTTTACATAGGAATATATAGAGGAAATCTTTAAAGTTTCTTCTAAAAAACTATGACGCCAGGAAAGCTCAAATTAAAATGGAAGCATCCTCAGGAAGCAAATATTCTTGTTTGTTCAAATCATGGTCCCTGGGGGTAGGGTACGGCTACAGTAGGGGGATCAAGTTTTACATAGGAATATATTGTGAAAATCTTTAAACTTTCTTCTCAAAAACTATGACGCCAGGAAAGCTCAAATTAAAATGGAAGCATCCTCAGGTAGTGTAGATTTTAGTTTGTTCAAATCATGGTCCCCGGAGGTAGGGTTGGGCCACAGTAGGGGGATCAAGTTTTACATAGGAATATATAGAGGAAATCTTTAAACTTTCTTCTCAAAAACTATGACGCCAGGAAAGCTCAAATTAAAATGGAAGCATCCTCAGGAAGCGAATATTCTTGTTTGTTCAAATCATGGTCCCCGGGGGGAAGGGTTGGGCCACAGTAGGGGGATCAAGTTTTACATAGGGATATATAGAGAAAATCTTTAAACTTTCTTCTCAAAAATTATGACGCCAGGAAAGCTCCAATTAAAATGGAAGCATCCTCAGGAAGTGAATATTCTTGTTTATTCAAATCATGGTCCCCTGAGGTAGGGTAGGGCCACAGTAGGGGGATCAAATTTTACATAGGAATATATAGAGGAAATCTTTAAACTTTTTTCTCAAAAACTATGACGCCAGGAAAGCTCAAATTAAAATGGAAGCATCCTCAGGTAGTGTAGATTTTAGTTTGTTCAAATCATGGTTCCCGGAGGTAGGGTTGGGCCACAGTAGGGGGATCAAGTTTTACATAGGAATATATAGAGGAAATCTTTAAACTTTCTTCTCAAAAACTATGACGCCAGGAAAGGTCAAATTAAAATGGAAGCATCCTCAGGAAGCGAATATTCTTGTTTGTTCAAATCATGGTCCCCGGGGGTAGGGTAGGGCCACAGTAGGGGGATCAAGTTTTACATAGGAATATATAGAGAAAATCTTTAAACTTTCTTCCCAAAAACTATGACGCCTGGAAAGGTGAAATTAAATTGGAAGCATCCTCAGGTAGTGTAGATTTTAGTTTGTTTAAATCATGGTCCCCGGGGGTAGGGTTGGGCCACAGTAGGGGGATCAAGCTTTACATGGGAATATATAGAGAAAATCTTTAAACTTTCTTCTCAAAAACTATGACGCCAGGAAAGCTCAAATTAAAATGGAAGCATCCTCAGGAAGTGAATATTCTTGTTTATTCAAATCATGGTCCCCTGGGGTAGGGTAGGGCCACAGTAGGGGGATCAAATTTTACATAGGAATATATAGAGGAAATCTTTAAACTTTCTTCTCAAAAACTATGACGCCAGGAAAGCTCAAATTAAAATGGAAGCATCCTCAGGAAGTGAATATTCTTGTTTGTTCAAATCATGGTCCCAAGGGGTAGGGTAGGGCCACAGTAGGGGGATCAAGTTTTACATAGGAATATATAGAGAAAATCTTTAAACTTTCTTCTAAAAACTATGACGCCAGGAAAGCTCAAATTAAAATGGAAGCATCCTCAGGAAGTGAATATTCTTGTTTGTTCAAATCATGGTCCCCGGGGGAGGGGTAAGGCCACAGTAGGGGGATCAAGTTTTACATAGGAATATATAGAGGAAATCTTTAAACTTTCTTCTCAAAAACTATGACGCCAGGAAAGCTCAAATTAAAATGGAAGCATACTCAGGTAGTGTAGATTTTAGTTTGTTCAAATCATGGTCCCCGGGGGTAGGGTTGGGCCACAGTAGGGGGATCAAGTTTTACATAGGAATATATAGAGAAAATCTTTAAACTTTCTTCTAAAAACTATGACGCCAGGAAAGCTCAAATTAAAATGGAAGCATCCTCAGGTAGTGTAGATTTTAGTTTGTTCAAATCATGGTCCCCGGGGGTAGGGTTGGGCCACAGTAGGGGGATCAAGTTTTACATAGGAATATATAGAGAAAATCTTTAAACTTTCTTCTCAAAAACTATGACGCCAGGAAAGCTCAAATTAAAATGGAAGCATCCTCAGAAAGTGAATATTCTTGTTTGTTCAAATCATAGTCCCCGGGGGTAGGGTTGGGCCACAGTAGGGGGATCAAATTTTACATAGGAATATATAGAAGAAATTTTAAAACTTTCTTCTCAAAACCTATGACGCCAGGAAAGCTCAAATTAAAATGGAAGCATCCTCGAGAAGTGAATATTCTTGTTTGTTCAAATCATGGTCCCCTGGGGTAGGGTTAGGCCACAGTAGGGGGATCAAGTTTTACATAGGAATATATTGAGAAAATCTTTAAACTTTCTTCTCAAAACCTATGACGCCAGGAAAGCTCAAATTAAAATGGAAGCATCCTCAGGAAGTGAATATTCTTGTTTGTTCAAATCATGGTCCCCGAGGGTGGGGTAGGGCCACAGTAGGGGGATCAAGTTTTACATAGGAATATATGGGGAAAATCTTTAAACTTTCTTCTCAAAAACTATGACGCCAGGAAAGCTCAAATTAAAATGGAAGCATCCTCAGGTAGTGTAGATTTTAGTTTGTTCAAATCATGGTCCCCGGGGGAAGGGTAGGGCCACAGTAGGGGGATCAAGTTTTACATAGGAATATATAGAGAAAATCTTTAAACTTTCTTCTCAAAAACTATGACGCCAGGAAAGCTCAAATTAAAATGGAAGCATCCTCAAGAAGTGAGTATTTTTGTTTGTTCAAATCATGGTCCCCGGGGGTAGGGTAGGGCCACAGTAGGGGGATCAAATTTTACATAGGAATATATAGAAGATATCTTTAAACTTTTTTCTAAAAAACTATGACGCCAGGAAAGCTCAAATTAAAATGGAAGCATCCTCAGGAAGTGAATATTCTTGTTTGTTCAAATCATGGTCCCAAGGGGTAGGGTAGGGCCACAGTAGGGGGATCAAGTTTTACATAGGAATATATAGAGAAAATCTTTAAACTTTCTTCTCAAAAACTATGACGCCAGGAAAGCTCAAATTAAAATGGAAGCATCCTCAGGTAGTGTATATTTTGGTTTGTTCAAATCATGGTCCCCTGGGGTAGGGTAGGGCCACAGTAGGGGGATCAAGTTTTACATAGGAATATATAGAGGAAATCTTTAAACTTTCTTCTCAAAAACTATGACGCCAGGAAAGCTCAAATTAAAATGGAAGCATCCTCAGGTAGTGTAGATTTTAGTTTGTTCAAATCATGGTCCCCGGAGGTAGGGTTGGGCCACAGTAGGGGGATCAAGTTTTACATAGGAATATATAGAGAAAATCTTTAAACTTTCTTCTCAAAAACTATGACGCCAGGAAAGCTCAAATTAAAATGGAAGCATCCTCAGGTAGTGTAGATTTTAGTTTGTTCAAATCATGGTCCCCGGGGGAAGGGTTGGGCCACAGTAGGGGGATCAAGTTTTACATAGGAATATATTGAGAAAATCTTTAAACTTTCTTCTAAAAAAGTATGACGCCAGGAAAGCTCAAATTAAAATGGAAGCATCCTCAGGAAGTGAATATTCTTTTTTGTTCAAATCATGGTCCCCGGGGGAAGGGTAAGGCCACAGTAGGGGGATCAAGTTTTACATAGGAATATATAGAGGAAATCTTTAAACTTTCTTCTCAAAAACTATGACGCCAGGAGAGCTCAAATTAAAATGGAAGCATCCTCAGGATGTGAATATTCTTGTTTGTTCAAGTCATGGTCCCCGTGGGTAGGGTAGGGCCACAGTAAGGGAATCAAGTTTTACATAGGAATATATGGAGGAAATCTTTAAACTTTCTTCTCAAAAACTATGACGCTAGGAAAGCTCAAATTAAAATGGAAGCATCCTCAGGAAGCGAATATTCTTGTTTGTTCAAATCATGGTCCCCGGGGGTAGGGTAGGGCCACAGTAGGGGGATCAAGTTTTACATAGGAATATATAGAGAAAATCTTTAAACTTTCTTCTCAAAAACTATGACGCCAGGAAAGCTCAAATTAAAATGGAAGCATCCTCAGGTAGTGTAGATTTTAGTTTGTTCAAATCATGGTCCCGGGGGTAGGGTAGGGCCACAGTAGGGGGATCAAGTTTTACATAGGAATATATAGAGAAAATCTTTAAACTTTCTTCCCAAAAACTATGACGCCAGGAAAGATCAAATTAAAATGGAAGCATCCTCAAGAAGTGAGTATTTTTGTTTGTTCAAATCATGGTCCCAAGGGGTAGGGTAGGGCCACAGTAGGGGGATCAAGTTTTACATAGGAATATATAGAGAAAATCTTTAAACTTTCTTCTCAAAAACTATGACGCCAGGAAAGCTCAAATTAAAATGGAAGCATCCTCAGGTAGTGTATATTTTGGTTTGTTCAAATCATGGTCCCCTGGGGTAGGGTAGGGCCACAGTAGGGGGATCAAATTTTACATAGGAATATATAGAAGATATCTTTAAACTTTTTTCTAAAAAACTATGACGCCAGGAAAGCTCAAATTAAAATGGAAGCATACTCAGGTAGTGTAGATTTTAGTTTGTTCAAATCATGGTCCCCGGGGGTAGGGTTAGGCCACAGTAGGGGGATCAAGTTTTACATAGGAATATATAGAGAAAATCTTTAAACTTTCTTCTAAAAACTATGACGCCAGGAAAGCTCAAATTAAAATGGAAGCATCCTCAGGTAGTGTATATTTTGGTTTGTTCAAATCATGGTCCCCTGGGGTAGGGTAGGGCCCCAGTAGGGGGATCAAGTTTTACATAGGAATATATAGAGGAAATCTTTAAACTTTCTTCTCAAAAACTATGACGCCAGGAAAGCTCAAATTAAAATGGAAGCATCCTCAGGTAGTGTAGATTTTAGTTTGTTCAAATCATGGTCCCCTGGGGTAGGGTAGGGCCACAGTAGGGGGATCAAGATTTACATTGGAATATATAGAGAAAATCTTTAAACTTTCTTCACAAAAACTATGACGCCAGGAAAGCTCAAATTAAAATGGAAGCATCCTCAGGTAGTGTAGATTTTAGTTTGTTCAAATCATGGTCCCCGGGGGAAGGGTAGGGCCACAGTAGGGGGATCAAGTTTTACATAGGAATATATAGAGGAAATCTTTAAACTTTCTTCTCAAAAACTATGACGCCAGGAAAGCTCAAATTAAAATGGAAGCATCCTCAGGTAGTGTAGATTTTAGTTTGTTCAAATCATGGTCCCCGGGGGAAGGGTTGGGCCACAGTAGGGGGATCAAGTTTTACATAGGAATATATAGAGGAAATCTTTAAAGTTTCTTCTAAAAAACTATGACGCCAGGAAAGCTCAAATTAAAATGGAAGCATCCTCAGGAAGCAAATATTCTTGTTTGTTCAAATCATGGTCCCTGGGGGTAGGGTACGGCTACAGTAGGGGGATCAAGTTTTACATAGGAATATATAGTGAAAATCTTTAAACTTTCTTCTCAAAAACTATGACGCCAGGAAAGCTCAAATTAAAATGGAAGCATCCTCAGGTAGTGTAGATTTTAGTTTGTTCAAATCATGGTCCCCGGAGGTAGGGTTGGGCCACAGTAGGGGGATCAAGTTTTACATAGGAATATATAGAGAAAATCTTTAAACTTTCTTCTCAAAAACTATGACGCCAGGAAAGCTCAAATTAAAATGGAAGCATCCTCAGGTAGTGTAGATTTTAGTTTGTTCAAATCATGGTCCCCGGGGGAAGGGTTGGGCCACAGTAGGGGGATCAAGTTTTACATAGGAATATATTGAGAAAATCTTTAAACTTTCTTCTAAAAAGGTATGACGCCAGGAAAGCTCAAATTAAAATGGAAGCATCCTCAGGAAGTGAATATTCTTTTTTGATCAAATCATGGTCCCCGGGGGAAGGGTAAGGCCACAGTAGGGGGATCAAGTTTTACATAGGAATATATAGAGGAAATCTTTAAACTTTCTTCTCAAAAACTATGACGCCAGGAAAGCTCAAATTAAAATGGAAGCATCCTCAGGATGTGAATATTCTTGTTTGTTCAAGTCATGGTCCCCGTGGGTAGGGTAGGGCCACAGTAAGGGAATCAAGTTTTACATAGGAATATATAGAGGAAATCTTTAAACTTTCTTCTCAAAAACTATGACGCCAGGAAAGCTCAAATTAAAATGGAAGCATCCTCAGGAAGCGAATATTCTTGTTTGTTCAAATCATGGTCCCCGGGGGTAGGGTAGGGCCACAGTAGGGGGATCAAGTTTTACATAGGAATATATAGAGAAAATCTTTAAACTTTCTTCTCAAAAACTATGACGCCAGGAAAGCTCAAATTAAAATGGAAGCATCCTCAGGTAGTGTAGATTTTAGTTTGTTCAAATCATGGTCCCGGGGGTAGGGTAGGGCCACAGTAGGGGGATCAAGTTTTACATAGGAATATATAGAGAAAATCTTTAAACTTTCTTCCCAAAAACTATGACGCCAGGAAAGCTCAAATTAAAATGGAAGCATCCTCAAGAAGTGAGAATTTTTGTTTGTTCAAATCATGGTCCCCGGGGGTAGGGTAGGGCCACGGTAGGGGGATCAAATTTTACATAGGAATATATAGAAGATATCTTTAAACTTTTTTCTAAAAAACTATGACGCCAGGAAAGCTCAAATTAAAATGGAAGCATACTCAGGTAGTGTAGATTTTAGTTTGTTCAAATCATGGTCCCCGGGGGTAGGGTTAGGCCACAGTAGGGGGATCAAGTTTTACATAGGAATATATAGAGAAAATCTTTAAACTTTCTTCTAAAAACTATGACGCCAGGAAAGCTCAAATTAAAATGGAAGCATCCTCAGGTAGTGTATATTTTGGTTTGTTCAAATCATGGTCCCCTGGGGTAGGGTAGGGCCACAGTAGGGGGATCAAGTTTTACATAGGAATATATAGAGGAAATCTTTAAACTTTCTTCTCAAAAACTATGACGCCAGGAAAGCTCAAATTAAAATGGAAGCATCCTCAGGTAGTGTAGATTTTAGTTTGTTCAAATCATGGTCCCCTGGGGTAGGGTAGGGCCACAGTAGGGGGATAAAGTTTTACATTGGAATATATAGAGAAAATCTTTAAACTTTCTTCACAAAAACTATGACGCCAGGAAAGCTCAAATTAAAATGGAAGCATCCTCAGGTAGTGTAGATTTTAGTTTGTTCAAATCATGGTCCCCGGGGGAAGGGTAGGGCCACAGTAGGGGGATCAAGTTTTACATAGGAATATATAGAGAAAATCTTTAAACTTTCTTCTCAAAAACTATGACGCCAGGAAAGCTCAAATTAAAATGGAAGCATCCTCAGGTAGTGGAGATTTTAGTTTGTTCAAATCATGGTCCCCGGGGGAAGGGTTGGGCCACAGTAGGGGGATCAAGTTTTACATAGGAATATATGGAGGAAATCTTTAAAGTTTCTTCTAAAAAACTATGACGCCAGGAAAGCTCAAATTAAAATGGAAGCATCCTCAGGAAGCAAATATTCTTGTTTGTTCAAATCATGGTCCCTGGGGGTAGGGTACGGCTACAGTAGGGGGATCAAGTTTTACATAGGAATATATAGTGAAAATCTTTAAACTTTCTTCTCAAAAACTATGACGCCAGGAAAGCTCAAATTAAAATGGAAGCATCCTCAGGTAGTGTAGATTTTAGTTTGTTCAAATCATGGTCCCCGGAGGTAGGGTTGGGCCACAGTAGGGGGATCAAGTTTTACATAGGAATATATAGAGGAAATCTTTAAACTTTCTTCTCAAAAACTATGACGCCAGGAAAGCTCAAATTAAAATGGAAGCATCCTCAGGTAGTGTAGATTTTAGTTTGTTCAAATCATGGTCCCCGGGGGAAGGGTAGGGCCACAGTAGGGGGATCAAGTTTTACATAGGAATATATAGAGGAAATCTTTAAACTTTCTTCTCAAAAACTATGACGCCAGGAAAGCTCAAATTAAAATGGAAGCATCCTCAGGTAGTGTAGATTTTAGTTTGTTCAAATCATGGTCCCCGGGGGAAGGGTTGGGCCACAGTAGGGGGATCAAGTTTTACATAGGAATATATAGAGGAAATCTTTAAACTTTCTTCTCAAAAACTATGACGCCAGGAAAGCTCAAATTAAAATGGAAGCATCCTCAGGAAGCAAATATTCTTGTTTGTTCAAATCATGGTCTCTGGGGGTAGGGTACGGCTACAGTAGGGGGATCAAGTTTTACATAGGAATATATTGTGAAAATCTTTAAACTTTCTTCTCAAAAACTATGACGCCAGGAAAGCTCAAATTAAAATGGAAGCATCCTCAGGTAGTGTAGATTTTAGTTTGTTCAAATCATGGTCCCCGGAGGTAGAGTTGGGCCACAGTAGGGGGATCAAGTTTTACATAGGAATATATAGAGGAAATCTTTAAACTTTCTTCTCAAAAACTATGACGCCAGGAAAGCTCAAATTAAAATGGAAGCATCCTCAGGAAGCGAATATTCTTGTTTGTTCAAATCATGGTCCCCGGGGGGAAGGGTTGGGCCACAGTAGGGGGATCAAGTTTTACATAGGGATATATAGAGAAAATCTTTAAACTTTCTTCTCAAAAATTATGACGCCAGGAAAGCTCCAATTAAAATGGAAGCATCCTCAGGAAGTGAATATTCTTGCTTATTCAAATCATGGTCCCCTGAGGTAGGGTAGGGCCACAGTAGGGGGATCAAATTTTACATAGGAATATATAGAGGAAATCTTTAAACTTTTTTCTCAAAAACTATGACGCCAGGAAAGCTCAAATTAAAATGGAAGCATCCTCAGGTAGTGTAGATTTTAGTTTGTTCAAATCATGGTTCCCGGAGGTAGGGTTGGGCCACAGTAGGGGGATCAAGTTTTACATAGGAATATATAGAGGAAATCTTTAAACTTTCTTCTCAAAAACTATGACGCCAGGAAAGCTCAAATTAAAATGGAAGCATCCTCAGGAAGCGAATATTCTTGTTTGTTCAAATCATGGTCCCCGGGGGTAGGGTAGGGCCACAGTAGGGGGATCAAGTTTTACATAGGAATATATAGAGAAAATCTTTAAACTTTCTTCCCAAAAACTATGACGCCTGGAAAGGTGAAATTAAATTGGAAGCATCCTCAGGTAGTGTAGATTTTAGTTTGTTTAAATCATGGTCCCCGGGGGTAGGGTTGGGCCACAGTAGGGGGATCAAGTTTTACATAGGAATATATAGAGAAAATCTTTAAACTTTCTTCTCAAAAACTATGACGCCAGGAAAGCTCAAATTAAAATGGAAGCATCCTCAGGAAGTGAATATTCTTGTTTATTCAAATCATGGTCCCCTGGGGTAGGGTAGGGCCACAGTAGGGGGATCAAATTTTACATAGGAATATATAGAGGAAATCTTTAAACTTTCTTCTCAAAAACTATGACGCCAGGAAAGCTCAAATTAAAATGGAAGCATCCTCAGGAAGTGAATATTCTTGTTTGTTCAAATCATGGTCCCAAGGGGTAGGGTAGGGCCACAGTAGGGGATCAAGTTTTACATAGGAATATATAGAGAAAATCTTTAAACTTTCTTCTAAAAACTATGACGCCAGGAAAGCTCAAATTAAAATGGAAGCATCCTCAGGAAGTGAATATTCTTGTTTGTTCAAATCATGGTCCCCGGGGGAAGGGTAAGGCCACAGTAGGGGGATCAAGTTTTACATAGGAATATATAGAGGAAATCTTTAAACTTTCTTCTCAAAAACTATGACGCCAGGAAAGCTCAAATTAAAATGGAAGCATCCTCAGGTAGTGTAGATTTTAGTTTGTTCAAATCATGGTCCCCGGGGGTAGGGTTAGGCCACAGTAGGGGGATCAAGTTTTACATAGGAATATATAGAGAAAATCTTTAAACTTTCTTCTAAAAACTATGACGCCAGGAAAGCTCAAATTAAAATGGAAGCATCCTCAGGTAGTGTAGATTTTAGTTTGTTCAAATCATGGTCCCCGGGGGTAGGGTTGGGCCACAGTAGGGGGATCAAGTTTTACATAGGAATATATAGAGAAAATCTTTAAACTTTCTTCTCAAAAACTATGACGCCAGGAAAGCTCAAATTAAAATGGAAGCATCCTCAGGAAGTGAATATTCTTGTTTGTTCAAATCATAGTCCCCGGGGGTAGGGTTGGGCCACAGTAGGGGGATCAAATTTTACATAGGAATATATAGAAGAAATTTTAAAACTTTCTTCTCAAAACCTATGACGCCAGGAAAGCTCAAATTAAAATGGAAGCATCCTCGAGAAGTGAATATTCTTGTTTGTTCAAATCATGGTCCCCTGGGGTAGGGTTAGGCCACAGTAGGGGGATCAAATTTTACATAGGAACACATAGAGAAAATCTTTAAACTTTCTTCTCAAAACCTATGACGCCAGGAAAGCTCAAATTAAAATGGAAGCATCCTCAGGAAGTGAATATTCTTGTTTGTTCAAATCATGGTCCCCGAGGGTAGGGTAGGGCCACAGTAGGGGGATCAAGTTTTACATAGGAATATATGGAGAAAATCTTTAAACTTTCTTCTCAAAAACTATGACGCCAGGAAAGCTCAAATTAAAATGGAAGCATCCTCAGGTAGTGTAGATTTTAGTTTGTTCAAATCATGGTCCCCGGGGGAAGGGTAGGGCCACAGTAGGGGGATCAAGTTTTACATAGGAATATATAGAGAAAATCTTTAAACTTTCTTCTCAAAAACTATGACGCCAGGAAAGCTCAAATTAAAATGGAAGCATCCTCAAGAAGTGAGTATTTTTGTTTGTTCAAATCATCGTCCCCGGGGGTAGGGTAGGGCCACAGTAGGGGGATCAAATTTTACATAGGAATATATAGAAGATATCTTTAAACTTTTTTCTAAAAAACTATGACGCCAGGAAAGCTCAAATTAAAATGGAAGCATCCTCAGGAAGCAAATATTCTTGTTTGTTCAAATCATGGTCCCTGGGGGTAGGGTACGGCTACAGTAGGGGGATCAAGTTTTACATAGGAATATATTGTGAAAATCTTTAAACTTTCTTCTCAAAAACTATGACGCCAGGAAAGCTCAAATTAAAATGGAAGCATCCTCAGGTAGTGTAGATTTTAGTTTGTTCAAATCATGGTCCCCGGAGGTAGAGTTGGGCCACAGTAGGGGGATCAAGTTTTACATAGGAATATATAGAGGAAATCTTTAAACTTTCTTCTCAAAAACTATGACGCCAGGAAAGCTCAAATTAAAATGGAAGCATCCTCAGGAAGCGAATATTCTTGTTTGTTCAAATCATGGTCCCCGGGGGGAAGGGTTGGGCCACAGTAGGGGGATCAAGTTTTACATAGGGATATATAGAGAAAATCTTTAAACTTTCTTCTCAAAAATTATGACGCCAGGAAAGCTCCAATTAAAATGGAAGCATCCTCAGGAAGTGAATATTCTTGTTTATTCAAATCATGGTCCCCTGAGGTAGGGTAGGGGCACAGTAGGGGGATCAAATTTTACATAGGAATATATAGAGGAAATCTTTAAACTTTTTTCTCAAAAACTATGACGCCAGGAAAGCTCAAATTAAAATGGAAGCATCCTCAGGTAGTGTAGATTTTAGTTTGTTCAAATCATGGTTCCCGGAGGTAGGGTTGGGCCACAGTAGGGGGATCAAGTTTTACATAGGAATATATAGAGGAAATCTTTAAACTTTCTTCTCAAAAACTATGACGCCAGGAAAGCTCAAATTAAAATGGAAGCATCCTCAGGAAGCGAATATTCTTGTTTGTTCAAATCATGGTCCCCGGGGGTAGGGTAGGGCCACAGTAGGGGGATCAAGTTTTACATAGGAATATATAGAGAAAATCTTTAAACTTTCTTCCCAAAAACTATGACGCCTGGAAAGGTGAAATTAAATTGGAAGCATCCTCAGGTAGTGTAGATTTTAGTTTGTTTAAATCATGGTCCCCGGGGGTAGGGTTGGGCCACAGTAGGGGGATCAAGTTTTACATAGGAATATATAGAGAAAATCTTTAAACTTTCTTCTCAAAAACTATGACGCCAGGAAAGCTCAAATTAAAATGGAAGCATCCTCAGGAAGTGAATATTCTTGTTTATTCAAATCATGGTCCCCTTGGGTAGGGTAGGGCCACAGTAGGGGGATCAAATTTTACATAGGAATATATAGAGGAAATCTTTAAACTTTCTTCTCAAAAACTATGACGCCAGGAAAGCTCAAATTAAAATGGAAGCATCCTCAGGAAGTGAATATTCTTGTTTGTTCAAATCATGGTCCCAAGGGGTAGGGTAGGGCCACAGTAGGGGGATCAAGTTTTACATAGGAATATATAGAGAAAATCTTTAAACTTTCTTCTAAAAACTATGACGCCAGGAAAGCTCAAATTAAAATGGAAGCATCCTCAGGAAGTGAATATTCTTGTTTGTTCAAATCATGGTCCCCGGGGGAAGGGTAAGGCCACAGTAGGGGGATCAAGTTTTACATAGGAATATATAGAGGAAATCTTTAAACTTTCTTCTCAAAAACTATGACGCCAGGAAAGCTCAAATTAAAATGGAAGCATACTCAGGTAGTGTAGATTTTAATTTGTTCAAATCGTGGTCCCCGGGGGTAGGGTTAGGCCACAGTAGGGGGATCAAGTTTTACATAGGAATATATAGAGAAAATCTTTAAACTTTCTTCTAAAAACTATGACGCCAGGAAAGCTCAAATTAAAATGGAAGCATCCTCAGGTAGTGTAGATTTTAGTTTGTTCAAATCATGGTTCCCGGAGGTAGGGTTGGGCCACAGTAGGGGGATCAAGTTTTACATAGGAATATATAGAGGAAATCTTTAAACTTTCTTCTCAAAAACTATGACGCCAGGAAAGCTCAAATTAAAATGGAAGCATCCTCAGGAAGCGAATATTCTTGTTTGTTCAAATCATGGTCCCCGGGGGTAGGGTAGGGCCACAGTAGGGGGATCAAGTTTTACATAGGAATATATAGAGAAAATCTTTAAACTTTCTTCCCAAAAACTATGACGCCTGGAAAGGTGAAATTAAATTGGAAGCATCCTCAGGTAGTGTAGATTTTAGTTTGTTTAAATCATGGTCCCCGGAGGTAGGGTTGGGCCACAGTAGGGGGATCAAGTTTTACATAGGAATATATAGAGAAAATCTTTAAACTTTCTTCTCAAAAACTATGACGCCAGGAAAGCTCAAATTAAAATGGAAGCATCCTCAGGAAGTGAATATTCTTGTTTATTCAAATCATGGTCCCCTGGGGTAGGGTAGGGCCACAGTAGGGGGATCAAATTTTACATAGGAATATATAGAGGAAATCTTTAAACTTTCTTCTCAAAAACTATGACGCCAGGAAAGCTCAAATTAAAATGGAAGCATCCTCAGGAAGTGAATATTCTTGTTTGTTCAAATCATGGTCCCAAGGGGTAGGGTAGGGCCACAGTAGGGGGATCAAGTTTTACATAGAAATATATAGAGAAAATCTTTAAACTTTCTTCTAAAAACTATGACGCCAGGAAAGCTCAAATTAAAATGGAAGCATCCTCAGGAAGTGAATATTCTTGTTTGTTCAAATCATGGTCCCCGGGGGAAGGGTAAGGCCACAGTAGGGGGATCAAGTTTTACATAGGAATATATAGAGGAAATCTTTAAACTTTCTTCTCAAAAACTATGACGCCAGGAAAGCTCAAATTAAAATGGAAGCATCCTCAGGTAGTGTAGATTTTAGTTTGTTTAAATCATGGTCCCCGGGGGTAGGGTTGGGCCACAGTAGGGGGATCAAGTTTTACATAGGAATATATAGAGAAAATCTTTAAACTTTCTTCTCAAAAATTATGACGCCAGGAAAGCTCCAATTAAAATGGAAGCATCCTCAGGAAGTGAATATTCTTGTTTATTCAAATCATGGTCCCCTGAGGTAGGGTAGGGGCACAGTAGGGGGATCAAATTTTACATAGGAATATATAGAGGAAATCTTTAAACTTTTTTCTCAAAAACTATGACGCCAGGAAAGCTCAAATTAAAATGGAAGCATCCTCAGGTAGTGTAGATTTTAGTTTGTTCAAATCATGGTTCCCGGAGGTAGGGTTGGGCCACAGTAGGGGGATCAAGTTTTACATAGGAATATATAGAGGAAATCTTTAAACTTTCTTCTCAAAAACTATGACGCCAGGAAAGCTCAAATTAAAATGGAAGCATCCTCAGGAAGCGAATATTCTTGTTTGTTCAAATCATGGTCCCCGGGGGGAAGGGTTGGGCCACAGTAGGGGGATCAAGTTTTACATAGGGATATATAGAGAAAATCTTTAAACTTTCTTCTCAAAAATTATGACGCCAGGAAAGCTCCAATTAAAATGGAAGCATCCTCAGGAAGTGAATATTCTTGTTTATTCAAATCATGGTCCCCTGAGGTAGGGTAGGGGCACAGTAGGGGGATCAAATTTTACATAGGAATATATAGAGGAAATCTTTAAACTTTTTTCTCAAAAACTATGACGCCAGGAAAGCTCAAATTAAAATGGAAGCATCCTCAGGTAGTGTAGATTTTAGTTTGTTCAAATCATGGTTCCCGGAGGTAGGGTTGGGCCACAGTAGGGGGATCAAGTTTTACATAGGAATATATAGAGGAAATCTTTAAACTTTCTTCTCAAAAACTATGACGCCAGGAAAGCTCAAATTAAAATGGAAGCATCCTCAGGAAGCGAATATTCTTGTTTGTTCAAATCATGGTCCCCGGGGGTAGGGTAGGGCCACAGTAGGGGGATCAAGTTTTACATAGGAATATATAGAGAAAATCTTTAAACTTTCTTCCCAAAAACTATGACGCCTGGAAAGGTGAAATTAAATTGGAAGCATCCTCAGGTAGTGTAGATTTTAGTTTGTTTAAATCATGGTCCCCGGGGGTAGGGTTGGGCCACAGTAGGGGGATCAAGTTTTACATAGGAATATATAGAGAAAATCTTTAAACTTTCTTCTCAAAAACTATGACGCCAGGAAAGCTCAAATTAAAATGGAAGCATCCTCAGGAAGTGAATATTCTTGTTTATTCAAATCATGGTCCCCTTGGGTAGGGTAGGGCCACAGTAGGGGGATCAAATTTTACATAGGAATATATAGAGGAAATCTTTAAACTTTCTTCTCAAAAACTATGACGCCAGGAAAGCTCAAATTAAAATGGAAGCATCCTCAGGAAGTGAATATTCTTGTTTGTTCAAATCATGGTCCCAAGGGGTAGGGTAGGGCCACAGTAGGGGGATCAAGTTTTACATAGGAATATATAGAGAAAATCTTTAAACTTTCTTCTAAAAACTATGACGCCAGGAAAGCTCAAATTAAAATGGAAGCATCCTCAGGAAGTGAATATTCTTGTTTGTTCAAATCATGGTCCCCGGGGGAAGGGTAAGGCCACAGTAGGGGGATCAAGTTTTACATAGGAATATATAGAGGAAATCTTTAAACTTTCTTCTCAAAAACTATGACGCCAGGAAAGCTCAAATTAAAATGGAAGCATACTCAGGTAGTGTAGATTTTAATTTGTTCAAATCGTGGTCCCCGGGGGTAGGGTTAGGCCACAGTAGGGGGATCAAGTTTTACATAGGAATATATAGAGAAAATCTTTAAACTTTCTTCTAAAAACTATGACGCCAGGAAAGCTCAAATTAAAATGGAAGCATCCTCAGGTAGTGTAGATTTTAGTTTGTTCAAATCATGGTTCCCGGAGGTAGGGTTGGGCCACAGTAGGGGGATCAAGTTTTACATAGGAATATATAGAGGAAATCTTTAAACTTTCTTCTCAAAAACTATGACGCCAGGAAAGCTCAAATTAAAATGGAAGCATCCTCAGGAAGCGAATATTCTTGTTTGTTCAAATCATGGTCCCCGGGGGTAGGGTAGGGCCACAGTAGGGGGATCAAGTTTTACATAGGAATATATAGAGAAAATCTTTAAACTTTCTTCCCAAAAACTATGACGCCTGGAAAGGTGAAATTAAATTGGAAGCATCCTCAGGTAGTGAAGATTTTAGTTTGTTTAAATCATGGTCCCCGGAGGTAGGGTTGGGCCACAGTAGGGGGATCAAGTTTTACATAGGAATATATAGAGAAAATTTTTAAACTTTCTTCTCAAAAACTATGACGCCAGGAAAGCTCAAATTAAAATGGAAGCATCCTCAGGAAGTGAATATTCTTGTTTATTCAAATCATGGTCCCCTGGGGTAGGGTAGGGCCACAGTAGGGGGATCAAATTTTACATAGGAATATATAGAGGAAATCTTTAAACTTTCTTCTCAAAAACTATGACGCCAGGAAAGCTCAAATTAAAATGGAAGCATCCTCAGGAAGTGAATATTCTTGTTTGTTCAAATCATGGTCCCAAGGGGTAGGGTAGGGCCACAGTAGGGGGATCAAGTTTTACATAGAAATATATAGAGAAAATCTTTAAACTTTCTTCTAAAAACTATGACGCCAGGAAAGCTCAAATTAAAATGGAAGCATCCTCAGGAAGTGAATATTCTTGTTTGTTCAAATCATGGTCCCCGGGGGAAGGGTAAGGCCACAGTAGGGGGATCAAGTTTTACATAGGAATATATAGAGGAAATCTTTAAACTTTCTTCTCAAAAACTATGACGCCAGGAAAGCTCAAATTAAAATGGAAGCATCCTCAGGTAGTGTAGATTTTAGTTTGTTTAAATCATGGTCCCCGGGGGTAGGGTTGGGCCACAGTAGGGGGATCAAGTTTTACATAGGAATATATAGAGAAAATCTTTAAACTTTCTTCTCAAAAATTATGACGCCAGGAAAGCTCCAATTAAAATGGAAGCATCCTCAGGAAGTGAATATTCTTGTTTATTCAAATCATGGTCCCCTGAGGTAGGGTAGGGGCACAGTAGGGGGATCAAATTTTACATAGGAATATATAGAGGAAATCTTTAAACTTTTTTCTCAAAAACTATGACGCCAGGAAAGCTCAAATTAAAATGGAAGCATCCTCAGGTAGTGTAGATTTTAGTTTGTTCAAATCATGGTTCCCGGAGGTAGGGTTGGGCCACAGTAGGGGGATCAAGTTTTACATAGGAATATATAGAGGAAATCTTTAAACTTTCTTCTCAAAAACTATGACGCCAGGAAAGCTCAAATTAAAATGGAAGCATCCTCAGGAAGCGAATATTCTTGTTTGTTCAAATCATGGTCCCCGGGGGTAGGGTAGGGCCACAGTAGGGGGATCAAGTTTTACATAGGAATATATAGAGAAAATCTTTAAACTTTCTTCCCAAAAACTATGACGCCTGGAAAGGTGAAATTAAATTGGAAGCATCCTCAGGTAGTGTAGATTTTAGTTTGTTTAAATCATGGTCCCCGGGGGTAGGGTTGGGCCACAGTA
>NC_088858.1:26922332-26924832 GCF_963853765.1 Magallana gigas | reverse complement strand
CATGTTATCTGCAAACTCAAAAATTTTGCATCCCCCCTTTCACCTGGTGCACCAATAAGTGGTTACCGACCTCGACCTCGTATTATACTGGGGAGGATGAGTCATCCATGTTTTAGGCAGTGGAATAATCTTCTGACAGGCACCCTATAATACACACTAGTATATGTATTCCTAGGATCATTTCAGACTGGGCTAATTAAGATCCCCCCTCCCCCCTTAGAAAATATAGCACAAATTAATTTTTATTGCTAGCGTTATTTATAATTGAAATCTTCTCTGTTAATCATTTATAGAAACAGCCAAAATGTTTTCCGAGAAAATTTAAAAAAAAATATTGTATATTACATACTATATATCATCATGAGCATAAGATTTTTCAATGTTTTTCAATCAATACAAAGACTAATGTCACATCCAACCCAAGAGTACTGTTTTCTCACCTTAAAATGTAAAATGTCAACAAAGGCAGGTGCTAGTCGCTCGGATATTGACATTATTACATGGGAAAGAACATCTTGCATACATTAAAAACCATGCAATATAACAATGTCATTTTACCTAAATGGTTCTGTTTACAAAAAAAAAAAAAATAACAGAATCTTATTAAAAGAAAACCTGACAGACAGAAATCAACTTACATTTTGAAAACCTGACTCATATATAGTTTGATTTCACAGTACCTGCACTATATGATGTTGCAGCGGAGAGTTAACGTTCTCTCTTTTTTATTTTCTACCCCTCCCAGATAGATTCCTTGATCACTTGATATATATCCAATACATAGAAAGACGACCAGGAGAAATATGCAGAGAAAAATTGCCAGGTAAAAGCTGTGTTGTTGAAATCTATGATATCACATATGTACAGACTTCCCTAATGAAATGTAGGGCTGACGTCATGGCAACTCTCCTGCCTTCTGCTAAGTCTTAATGCCTGGCACCATGTGGTAGAGTTTTTACTTCTTACAATACCGGTACATCTTTTTTTTTTATTAAAAAAATCAACTTCGAAAAATCTGCCTATGTATCTTTTAGCTAGGATTTTAATGTACACCTATTTTTTTTTTTATTTTTTTTTCAGATTAATTTTGTTGTTTAAGTATAGGATTTTTTTTATTTCTGACACTTGGGAAAGCAGCTTTATTTTAATACTAGATCACACAAGCTGTTTCAGTAAATAATGGCATACAGAACTGCTTCATCTTTCTACTAGAGACTTAACCATCAATTACCAAAACAGCTAATTGAAAAAAAAAAGAACTAATATAATCAAGAATGTATATTGAATCAGCATCATAAAAAGAAATAAAAGTACATGCAAATCTTATTCATTTTAAGATACCACTGGATTAAAAGAGACTGAGGTAATTTGCTTGCAATATACCAAATAATCCTATCTGGTAAAAAGCAGCTCAAGGCTGCTTAGAGATTTCAAACAGAAAGAAATTAAGGAATATAAAGTATATGGTTGTCTGGGAAATGTGTTAAGTACAGGAGTAGACTTTCCTGAGGATTTGATACAACAATAGAGAGGGGTCAAGTGCTTAATAATGTATCTACACTTATCCCCACTCTCTCAACAAAAAAAACCATGATCCAAAACAGGGAAGTTACAGAATTATTTTGAGACTCACTTCCTACCTCGTATTGTCTCCTATTTGGGACTTCAATTTTATTTTTCAGTCTATATTAAAAATAAATTTTTTAAAAAATCAACCAAAATATCTAAAAGACTTTGAGTTTGCATGACACAATAAACAGTCAAAATTTCCACACTTAGTTGTTAGCTGTTCAGTACAATGGGTCAAAATATCAACTACCATAGTCCATTATAAGGTCAGGATCCCATTAGTGCAAATCTCTAATTAGTTCTAAGAAGATTAATTAATTAGTGACCCCTTAACCAACACATTTACATAATTGAATAACATAAACTACCTGTTGTCACACAATGATCATTAATTAATGATTTCCTTGAGGCTCTTGGATCAAGTTGATTCAATTGACATACTCTCTTCACACACCCCCCTTTTCTTCTTCAAAAAAGAATTCTGATTATTTTTATATAAATAACAGAGAATATTTTTTTTATATGTAACAAGCTTTCTTTAGTCAATGGTCATGCAGACTTGGTAAAAAAAAAAAAAACACAAAAATCTTCATCACATTTTCCTTGAAACACTCTTTTTTATTCTTCTGTATATTTCTCTAATCCTCCAATTAAAGGTAAAAAAAGATGTTAGGTTTTTTTTTTTTCAAACCAAGCTTTACTTACTTATGGATTGGAATATTAGTTAGGACTAAGCTAGGGTTTGTTTGTTTTCTTATGTTTGGTCGTCTGTTCTTAATCAATTTTTTAAAATTATGAATATAGAAAGTACACATGTACTTCTATGATTTTTATCTACCATACATATTGTTCCGCCAACTAAACTGTGACAAAACAACAATCAAAGTGCATGCAACTCCTTCGTCCCAGAAAAAATTACAATGCAGCATCT
>NC_088858.1:26859832-26919832 GCF_963853765.1 Magallana gigas | reverse complement strand
TGAATCAAGTGATGTGCAGTGAAGCAGAGAAGATAAGGAGAGAAGCCCGACTATTGGTATAAATATTTTTTAAATACACTACAATGTTTGGATAGGGGGCTATCTCCCTGCATAAAATGCAAAATTTGAAACTGCAAGTGAAAACAGAATTGTTTGCTGAATATAAATATTTGAGTAGTAATTGAAAACTTAAAGGCATGAATAGTTAATGGTATACACCTACGTCGTGGCATTCTGTTCAATTGATGTGCAACCAAGTTAAGAGTATTAAAGGCTACTGAGGTTTCAAAATTGTTCGATGAAAATTCTAGTGAAAATTAGCTTTTAATATTGAATTCTGCATGAGACTCTCCCAAAAACACAGTCTTAGATTTCAGTGAACAAATAGTAGATAGAATTTGATCATCCCCAAGCTATCACTCTGATGCTCATTAGATTCATTGGGTGAGACAGGAGAGAAAAACTGGGTAAATATTTCTGTTCTTTGAAATCATATTTCTTTTTCATCATTCCCCCTTTTTCCCCCACTTCCTGGCTATTTGACACCACAAAGTGTACAAGGGCCCCTTAACACATCAAATATCTATTGAACAAATGTCACCTACCTGTGGCAACTTGTTACTTTTGAATACAAAACCAATGAATGCATAACTATGGCAATGACCAATTTTTTTTATGTGGAGCAACAAATTAAATCAACAACAGCATTAAAGATTTCTTTAACCACCTCTAATTTAATTTTTTTTTCTCCCTTCAACTAGTACGAATTCTTTTTTTCAGATAAATTTCTCTGTGCGATTCAATTAGCTAGGTCAATTACATTCATCAAGTTAGCTAGACTCCAGCTAACTCTGTCTCTTTATCAATTTTGGGGCCAGAACAACATTTCTTATTTGTATTTTTGTGTACTGGCTTCAGAAGAACAAAGTTGTCCTGTAGCCAATACACAAAATACATCTTATTCAACGTGAAAACAAAATATTCAAATAATTGAATTTTAATCATGTTTAAAAAAACAAAACAATTCAATAATGCATCTCCAGAAAACACCAAAGAGTTTTAATATCCTCCAAACACAAGTTTGTGGTTTGATTCAGTGTACCAGGCAAGTGGGATTTTTGAATAAACTCATTGTCTGTTCATACACATATAAATTGGAGTACTTGCAAGGTTATCATTATCATTAACAGTATAATAAGAATTTTGATAGCATATAATGTATTAATTCATTATTGTTATTAACAAATTAGATGCATAACATGATATTTCTGGTTATAAATCATTTGGTTTACATGTTTGCCTTGCAGCATTATATAGCCAAGGTTTGTAGTGGGGTGGTTCAGCTTACAAATCGCATCGTATATAAAATCAAGAGCCAAAGAAATTTGTTTATCACTAAGACAGCAAGCACGATTGTTCTTGCACTTGAATAAACCACTGTTGTAATCATTATAATTGTATTAAGGGGAATAAAGGCTGCAACAAACTTCTTTGATGCAGAAGTGCATATAAGAAATAGTAAGCAAATAACTTAAACCATAATATTTAAATGTTCAACATTTTAATCCATCTATCTCATGGAGTAATGGTCCATGAAATAAAATGGCCTAAGTTCATGTGAACTGAATTAAATCGCAGTTCATGGGACCTGGCTGCCCTGTGAAGTAGGTAGGTGGAGTAACCCAACGGTCCTCAAGTCCCAAACAAGTCCCGAGGGCTCAAACCCAAGGAAGAGTTCTTTTGCCCAAGATTATGTCAACAATTCTCTTGAAGTTATAAAGTCCCAGCTAGTGTAATTAGTGGTAGTTTAAATCACCAGGGTACAAAAGACCAAATTACAACCCAATTTTGCAATAGAGTAAATACAGAATACAAGTTCCTGTGCACTGATTTTCTTGCACAGAGAAAGCCCTACCGGTCAACGGCTTCTATACTACTGGGTGGCACGCTGAAATGAAGCAGTACATTTCTCAAATCCCATTTTCTGTTGTTGGTGTTTTGTTGTTGAAGACACTGCAAAGATCTCAGAGGCTTTAACGAGAATGTGAAAATGAGACACTGTGTCATTGCAATTCAGCTTTGAAGTGTTCAGGTAGCAGACCATTGACTTGTGAAAATTATTGATTGGTTCAACAAACAATCTACCAAAACATATTTGTTCGTAACACTACTAATGATACAGAAAAAAGGTGAGAGAACAAAAAAAAACTCAAGAGGTGTGAACAGAGTTATTTGGAATACTTTATTATTATTCAATAGGTTGGAATAACCAAAAATAGACAAGTTGAGGATATATATTTTCAAATAAAGGCTATATTGAGGCATCATGGCTATGTCAATGATAATGCGTAGGTAATTTAACCTTACCTTTATAGTTCTCTGCACTCAGAAAAAATCTATTAATATCCAGTTTTTTTCAATTCAAATCGACATGTGGAAACTTCGTCGGATATATCTAGAATGAATAGAAATAGAAAATAGTAATAATCCCTAGTGCAAGCTCTTGTTTCCCTCTTGGCTTCCACTAGCGAGTGTGTAATATTACCAGCAATTCAATACTTGCTGAACAACTGACGTCAAACCAATACTTGCAGGTCTGAATGAATTAACACGCAGTTTACTGCCAAAGCTCATCTCACAAGTCACTTTTGGTTTTCAATAGATGACTACAAATTTTCTGTATCAACAATGAAAATTAAATATTTTTTTTTTCCAAATCTAAAACTTCCATTCGAATCTCTATTCGAAGAAAAAATGCATTGCAAAAATGCATTGCAAAAAAAGTCTTCAAAGATACCCAACCATATGCATGATAGATATCTGATCAAAACTAAAAATGTGGTGTAATCGGTAAAAACTTCTTGTCTTTTAAATTGGTACTGAATAATTTAGGCTGTAACTCTGGCATATGGAAATGAAGACATCAAAGAAGACAGTAGAAGAATTAGTTATTTTAATTTTTAATGTTAAGGACTCTTCAAATTATGCTAGTGAATACAAGATATGCTGAACAAATTGCTGGTTACAAAAGGGATCCTTTTAAAAGAGCATAGCACAAAATGTAGGAGTAAATGCATTTTTCACTCACAACACTTAATTCTGCACTTCTTGAACCAAAACTGCATGTTGCTGGGGAAATCAAGTGATTCAGTGTTTCTTTTCTTCACAAGATAAATTATACTTGAACCTGAGGAAATCCTACACAAGTTCGCAATTTGACATATCCTATCAACTTAATTAATTAAGGTTTCCAGCCGGCTGCCCAATCTAAGCAGTGTTACTTTAATGAATAAAATAACTGTCATAAATTTTCAATAAAAAATTATCAATACAGGAAAAACACAAGGCAAAATTTCTTTCTGTCAGATGTGAGTGGCATAATTTTGAATGCAACCTTTGAAATGGTATCAGCCAAGTACATGCAACCAGATGGCATTTTCTATAAATGTCTTACCACTATAATTTACTTACTAAAATAGTATACTATACAAGAAAATAAATACATGTTATTCAAAACCTTGAGAAGAAATTCCACATATATGTTAAAAAAGAAATCCACAATTTTCGCCAAACACTTTTCTCTTAATCATGCAACCTCATACTTTCAAAACCATGGCTCTATGGCAGTTCGAGGTACATGTAGACCCGACTTACTATAATTGTGGAAATACTTGGCAATCCCACTCCGCGATAGGGACAATGGCCTGTTGAAGGGTCTGTACAGAGGGAACAGAGGAGGAAATGTTTGCCTTGCTGCCAATATTCAATATGCATCATATTTTAATTTCCTATTGTTACTTCCTTTTACGAAGTTCACAAAAATCATTCATGCTGCCACAATGCAGTGCTAGGCATGAACATTACCAAACTTTACACTTTTGGAGTCTGCTGTAATTTCTGCATTATTAAATAAACAGGATGACACAGTCTTTTGATAGCATATAAATTTACATGCACATACCTGCATGCTGTACTCCCACTCAGGTACAAGAACTTTAACACTTAACATTTAGTAGTGATTGAAAAACACGTAACATAGTTACTGTTGTAATAGGAGCTATTAAGGAGGCTGAATGGTCAACAAATTAACCATCAGATCTGCCTCAAAATTTTAAGATATGAATTATTAAGCTATAAACTATAATTTAGAAAAGAAAAAATCCATATAATTTACCTTTTAAATTTGGGTATTTTTCTATATTCATATATGGAGCTCTTCTTTTAAAGATCACAATAGTCTAAAAATTGCCACAAGTGTTGAGCCCTCTTAACTATAATTAATGTACCATAATTGCAGGGAAATGAAAGGAGCATAGAGAACCATTCAGTTTATTAATTTATCCTTGACTTGGACACTGGTTTCCCCTGAAACTGCATGTTTGCAATATATATTTCAGGAAATTGCATTTTTCCAAGTAACCTTAATTAGCATTAATTTAGGGTGCTTATAACTAGGATGAATATGGTATTGCATTTTTCTTCTCCAATTATGTATGTTAATGACTGTATTGAAATATGATTTTATACATAATATGGTGTATATGCATGGGGAGTAAATTAAACAAATAAATTTTTTTTCAATACATAGACTTTGTGGTGCTAATCAAAATGATAAACTAGTCCATGCTTGCCAGAAATCCGTACTTCATGTACTGAAATGAAAATACAAAAAAATAGAACACCCTGAAATATTGCTTAATACCTGGCCTTGCTTTACTCCAAGCAAATTTTGCCAAGAAATAAATGCCATTATTGATGGCTTTCCTTCCTTTTTTTGTTAGAACTTTAGCCTTATTCAAAGTGACGTCACAGGAATTGCACGCACTATTTCCTGGTCTTAATTGGGCATGTGGATATTCTTCTGAAGGATTTTCTTTCTTTACATACCAAAGAAACAATAGTTACTCAATCACATGTTTCAATTCAACCACTTTTTACATGTGACAAACGAAGACCTCTTTTATACTCAGTGAAATATAATCTGGGCATGAATATATCATCATATACAAACTAAAAACCAATTTCTTGTAACTAAAAGCTCACACTATAATCCACTTTATTTTTAACCATATTGATGAGACCAAAACAGAAATGGCAAATAAGTGGCTGATTAAACTTACAGCCACTAGGTCTTGCTAATGTGCCACGGCTCCATCAAATGTCCTTAATTCATCAGGGCATCTTGTGTTTTTAACAAGACTGGACATTGTTTGTTGCCTCTTGGTATATTATGTATTATAAATCACTTGAGCTCTCCTTGTGTTTAATACACTTAATCAGGACGATTCTGACGTCAATGGGATATTGGTTTCTGCTACTTTCCTCCAGAGGCTTTTCGTTCGAACAATAAGCTTGTGTGCAAGATCTTTATCATTTTTTTACCCTTGCATTATATGGTAAAGACATGAAAGTGAAGAAAAAAAAAAGTATTGATAGTGAAAACGGATCCAGGCTTCTACAGGTAGATGGCTGTGTTATTTACTCACCCACCTAATGAAGCTAGACAGGTGAGTCTCAGGAGATGTGAAGAGACCAGAGAGGCTGCTACAGACCTTGGGTAATTAGGTGACCCAATCCATACTCCTGATTTTTTTTTTATGATGCAACGGATTTGGACTTTACACAGTGAGATTCCGATAGTAATTAGAGAAACCTGTTTGATCTCCTTTTATATGCTTGCAGTAATAAAAGCCTTGATCTCTGGGCAGTAATTAGGAGGCTTTACCCAACAATAGAGACCACACCCTAACCAAATCAGCATTAAGCCATTCCAAGGGAACATAAAATTTGTACTAGATCTTTCTAGAATGGAAACATGTAAAACAAAAGCTGCATTAAAGCAATATGAGCTGCAATTTTCATGCTGAATTTTTTTTTTACGAAAATGTTATTTTCTACTAAAATGACAAAAAAATATCATGGTTTTTAAATTTCTGTTAACCTTATTTTTGTGGGGAAAGCCGTAAGGAAGCCTTAATTGAAGCAAAATTGAATTATTGTCATCCTGTACAAAAATTGAACTGCTATATATTCCTTAGAGGATAAATCTTTCTTTTGACAAAAACTAATGATTTTTTCAAAACTTATTTATAATAAAAGTTATATGTAGACTAAGCATACTAGCAGGTTTTTGCAGCAAAATAAAATTCTTAAAAAATACAGCTCATATTTCTTTCAAATAAATCGCTACGGAAATGGAAACTAAACAATTGATTATTCTTTTGGTTCAGCAACAAGAATCTTAAATACAAAAAAAAAACTGGTGTGCCTCATAAAAGTATATAAATTTATAAAGTAAAAATAAATGAATAATGTAAAACAATAGAAATCAATAGGTATTGGTAATTCCAATTAATTTAGATGTAGTGGTACATTTTAAATATTATCTGGTGGGAGGAAATACCAGGAGAATAGCACAACAATGTAATGAAAAAACAAATCCACATCAGACAGGCATGCAAAAAATGTACTTGGGACTAGTAACTGTGAAACAAAGAGCTTGATTAACCAAGAGTGCACCATGAAAGAGAGTACGTGATTAGCAATCATACTGTTTCCAAAGGTAACCACAGCAACCATTTGTCAACATCCTAGTTTTAAACAAATTACCAGTGAAAAAAACAACACTATCTTTAAGAGTTCAAAAAAACCCCAGAAAAGTCTCCTTTAAATCATTATCATGTTGATTTTTTCCGTCATAATGTCATACTTCTGACATAATTAACCTGGTGTGATCAACTTAAAGAAGTGCTTCAGTTCGTTCCAGTGGTGTAATTAAGAATTATGGACCAGGGGGTTAAAGGTGTGTCGCAAACAGGCCCTATGTACTCCATTGTTTCCGTGGATTAAGTCTGGATCTCTTTACATAATAGATATTGATTTCTCCTGGAAAAACTAAAACTTGCACTATGTTACGTCAATGGCTTGTCTCTACACTTTGCATGTGATAATTACATGATCAAGACCAGACATGCAACCAGAAAACCCAGTTTTTAATTTGATTAGACTGTCAGTGACAGGGAGCTTTCCATCTACCACACAATATGACTGACTGCTCAACTGTGACCAAATAAGTCGCCCACTCCATCACAACGGAATAATGCATAAAGGAAATTACTAAAGGTCCTTAAAATGTTTTTCTGACCAGTAGAGAGGTAAGAGATTACAAGACACTGTCAAGGATGGACTTGGTGTGAGTGATAGTCCTACTGGTGAAGGTAAACTATACAAACAACCCCCAGAGGTACATGTCAAGACCAAGCATATAAACTCATTGACCATTAGTAAAACTTGCTTATAAACAAGTCTTTTGGCCACAATGTTCTGGTTCCAATTCACAAATATTCTTTATATCCAATGAAAGAAGAATATGAAGGGGTTGGGGAAAGGAAGACTCATGCAGTCATAACTTTCTTAGAACCAAAATTTCCTTACATCCAATTTCTTTATAAGCAAGTTTTACTGTATGTTGCAAAGCAAACCTATTGATGTTAAACTTTGATTCAACTTATATCATGGATCCTAATTTAAAAAAGTTTTTGAGTTTTGGGGGATAAAGATTTGGGGACAAATAACACAGCTTACAATACACACCATGCGGATTCCATTTGTAGAAATCCCAATGCACCAGACAGACACAATAAATCAAAGAATGTGGAGCAAGTTATAAATGGTAAATGGCTGTGACTATTTTAAATACAATGTGTTGCTAATGATAACTTCGTCTACACATTAAGCATTAATTTTTAATTATACCTAAATATACACCTTTTATGTCTCCTAAATTAATAGTATTTCAGGTTGTGGCATAATCATTTATTCAAGTACAAATTAATATGTATGAATTGAGTTTGTCAATAAAACATCAACTGTCACTAAAATTGTAAGTGCCTTCATTGATAGCTTGGGACAAATCAAGATTTGGGATTTTTTTAAATGAATAATGGGAAAGAGAACTCATTATTGAAACTGGACTGTAAAGATTTTCCTAATAGTCAACCTATTTTGTTCTTTTCATTTAAAGCAATATGAGCTGTATTTTTTAGAATACAGCTTCAAAAACCTGCTAGTATGATAAGTCTGCCTGTAACTTAAACTTTTATGATAAATAAGATTTGTAAAAATCATTAATTTTTGTCAGGAGAAAGATTTCACTTATAAGGAAAATATAGCCGATCAATTTTTGTACAGGACGACAATAATTCAATTTTGCCCCAATTAAGACTTCATAATGGCTTTTTCCACAAAAACAGAGCTAACAGAAATTTAAAAACCATGATATTTTTTTGTCATTTTAGTAGAAAATAACATTTTCTTTTTTAAAATTTTCAACATGAAAATTACGGCTCATATTGCTTTAACCAAGAAAATGATTTAACCGTAACTAGCTCTTTAGCCGTTTAACTGTTTTGGCTTGTGTTAGACATATTATCCTAAATAAATTGGTATGTACTTAAGCCTTAATTTATGTCATTTTTGCAATTTTTGTGACTTGTTCATCACATTTTATCTTCCAAGGTGTGTGGTACATGAATACTTTATGAATATATCTTGTATGCAGTGCAAACATGTATAATTTATATATATACATGAAAACGTCAGGTTCCATATTATATATCTACAATATCAAAATTCTTGGTATGATTAATAAGGGAAAAGGTACTTACTTACACAAGAGTTGATTTCTTTCCCTATTTCAGCCCCATTATGATCAGAATATTGTAAGAATATTTTGTTAAAACTTTTCAGCTGCAGTGCTACTTATCTGAAATGAAATTGAAACACATTGTAGTAAATTGATGTTGACAAAATGAATTCAATGATAACATACTCAATTATCTGATTTGGTCTTCAAATCAACAGTCTCTTTTTGAGGAGGAAATGCATGAAACATGTCAAAAAGTACTCCCAACTAAAATGTCAAGATTTGTTAAGTCAGACCTTAGGTAAAGATATCATATACACATTTTAACAGTACCTAAAAAAAATCCTGTGATAGTTTTGTTTCCCAGGATGAAGCTACAGCATCCTGCAATTATTCTTGTGCTCAGGTGCAAAAGGTTTTAGAACCTGCCCAAATGTGTTCAATGAAAATAGACAAGTATACCCTCTCTTAAACAGCTTTTGACAATTCTTACATAGGTTTTCACTCAACATTACTCTCACACTTCAACAAAGCAATAGCTGTTCTCAGAATAGGCAGATGAGGGAAGCCAAGTGCTAAATTTATATTCTAACATAGCCATTGAATAATGCACGCTTTAACATAAACTTGAAAGTAAATCTGTTTAGATTATGCATTCCTCATACAATGCCTCTTTTTTTTTTTTTTAACATGCTGGCCAATTTTTTTAACCTACACTACTAAACTGTGGCCTCTCTTCCTTTTTTTTAAAAATATAATACTGAAATGGCCAGGCCAATTTTGATTTGTTTTATAAATATGTTATTCAGCCAGTGCTTATTAATTGTTTTGACACTGCTGGTTGGGGAATCCTATATATTATACATGAAAATTGTAATAATCCTCTATTCAAATTAATCTCCAATTTTCTCTCTATCTTCAGACCACTCAAGACAAGAGAAAAGGACAAGGCAATTAAAGGGAGGAAGCAATGTGAGGATGACACATTTCCTGCCAAAGTCAGAAAAACTCAGCAGTCCCTGGATCAATAGACACTTGTCTATAACACTATCAGCCAATTCTACAGGGTTTGGCCAAAGAAGATTGTCGAAACTTTCAAGATCATGGTGAAACTTTCAAGACAGAAACCTGTTTGGCAGTTCTGAGGCTTTTCAACATAAGCTTAAATTCAAAATTGCAAATGTAATGAACTAAAATAATAAAATGATGGGGGAAAACTTTTGACATCTGACTTTACAGAAAAAAAAAAATTGGAGATAATTTTAAAATAATTTTGTTAGATAACTGTGGTTTCTTTACAACATTCCAATCAATTAATGGTCCTTTAAAAAAAGGAATGAAAAAAAAAAATCACAACATCAATCTATAGAAACTACATGTACAACATCACAGCTACTGCTACTACATTGTATTCAACTTAAACTAGGTAATTTTTTAGACGGATATCAGAGAACAAGACTTTGCAGCATATTTGTATGTATGAGCCTTCAGTCAGGTTCTAAAACATAGAAGTCTTTAGTTTGACTTCTGCCAGGATAAGCTTGGTTTCTACTGCAAGAAGGTTTTAAGTGGTAATCAATCATTATTAACAAAGATCACTTCAAAACACTCATAAAAGGCAGCAGGAGAGCCAAGTCTCCTATATATGAGAGAGGTCTCTTGTTACCCTTGTAGAAAATGATGAAAAATGACTTGCTGAAAGAGCAATAATGTCGTGATTCTTACAGGCAGGCGGATGCCCTTCTAAATTGTTTTCAAAGGGCTCCAAATGCTAACAACCACTTAGCCACTGCTTCTATGCAAATTTTACCTGCAGACTCTGTCCAAAAGCAATATACTGGTCTTCTGTGCAGCTGGTTTGGTCTCCGATGCAATTATGTGCAATCATAATGCAACTCTTGGGGTGAAATGAATTGCAGTGATACTCCAAATTTCGATTGATCATATGTCCATAGCATAATACAGCTCGTTGAACCTGTACAACGACCCCATCCTCTCTTTGTGCAAGGTGAGGATCGTCGTGTGGCAATATCTTTACTCTGAATAGAAAAACTCTGTGTCCACTAATTCAACACTGGACAATAGCATACTGCAGAGAAAACCCCTGCTGCACCAGGCAGTGATTATGTGCATCCAGGATATCCCCCCAATTATTTATGTGCTGGAGGAGTGTCACGGAACATAATGGTTCTAAAAGCCTGGGTGCATCTCATTAATCCCAATTGCATTGACCATAAGCCCTTTTTCTTTAATAAGAAAGTGCACAACCCTTGACATAGCTCTTATATTATTTAAAACTGCATAAAAAACCGGGGTCTTGCAGGCAAACTAGACATCGTACAATAACACAAGCCAATATGTATGGAAAATTACTTGCCCGTAATTCAAATACCTGCCATCCCTATCATCAGATTTCTTCAAGGAGAAGAAAAATCAGTGTCATCTAATGGGACAGATGCACAACATCAATTCTAAATGCAACCTCAAGAAAACAGACTTATTTTCAAACAAATGGAATTAAGTCAGCAATTGCCTTAACCCCCCCCACCCAAAATCTTTACACCTGTCCAAATTAGCTGACCCCGAGACTTCGTTCAGGTCAAGTGGGTGAACAAAAGTGAAAATGTTTAATCACAAGTCAGGCCATTAAGGACAACAATGACCAGTAGTTGGAAGGGACACCTACCCTCAGTCGCTAAGTGAAAGTCATCCATCTGCTAGAGTTGTTCAGGGAACATCAATAAGTCAACACAATAGCAGCCACTTCAACAGGCCTCAAATGACACTAACAAAAGCAGCAATTTGAAAAAAAAAGGGACTCATGAAACATTTAGTTTTTCTTTTAAAAATAAATGTTTCATGTATTCTTTTATAACCCAATGCGAACAAAATGGGGTGTGGCATGTGGTGACAGTTGAAATTATTCATGACCTTAAAAAAGATAAAATCATGAAGTTAATCCTTTGCAGACAAAAAATCTAATGAACATTACAGGTTTATCAATTATTCATGCTTGTATGACCTTGATTATTCCACATCATTTTTATTTTTACAAAAAAAGATCCATTTAGTAAATTTACAAATTATTTTTTTTAATGCTTTATACCAAAGCCTATTGTCATAAAAAAAACCCATAGCCTCAATCCCCTGCATACCTAATTCCTTTACCTTTATGTATCAGCACTCTTATTTCAAAAGACCAACAATGATTTTCTTTTTTTTTTTTTTGGGGGGGGGGGGGGGGGGGTATTTAATACCTATTATCACAAATGAGGTAGAAACTTATGAAGGGAAATTTTTATAATTACCAATATACATGTATATCATAAATATATACCCTTGGGAGAGTTTAACGGACAAATTAGGTCATTAACGATCTCCGATCCTCAGCAATGTTCGATAACTCTGAATTATCCGGATTTCTTTTATTCGAACCATAAATCTGACTTTTATACCAACAATTTTAATCAGTATTTTGTTGTAAGTATAACCATTTGTCACTCAGCTACATGCTTGGCGTAGTGGATCCATGGTGAACTACTATTCAATTACATGTTGTTAAAGAGTTCGAGCCACCGATGCACCACTACTTTTTTTCAAATTCAACTTGTTTATTAATTCCATTATATCCATCGTAGGCAAATTTGCAATAACTTTGTAAATTGCATGGATACCATCTAAAAATTTCATTTTCTTTTATTTCATAAATAAATTTTGAAAGAAAAATAACATCTTTATGATGAAAAAAATACTTTGAGGCTGCCGAAGGATCGGAGAACCTTAATATTGTAAAGACAATATTAATATATGACAAATTTTACTAGGTAGTAAGACATCAATATCCTTGGACTGACCTGAATTCTTAAATTCATCTAATCATCAGAATGCTAAAGAAAGACTTTAGGTCTAAATTATTAAGATCAGGTCATAAAACAAAAATCACCTCGCCAATAATTTGTACATGCAAGAGAATGTGACAGAATTAGACGTACACCAGAATACTCTGGACTCTCTGTGATTCTCTTCCCTGTTCCAGTCTGTTCATAATTTTCCTGTGCTCTGTACTAACATTTATAAACTCTGAAATCAATTTGGGTAACATAATTAATGACCCTAAAAATAGAATGTCATTCCTGAAACGATATCTCCGAAATCTATTGTGTTCTCAATCATTAAATTTCTTTTTGAGAATCAATGTCACATGGCACCAAGGTCATGAATTTTAAAGATTTATTTAAATCGCTATCAAACTTTTCATTAGTAAATCATTTGCTCTATTTATCCATTTAAAAGCCATCAATAATTCTTTCGAAATCTCTATTTATATGCAGATTTTGACATTTATATCCAATTTTTTTTTTTCAAATTGAACCACAAATAAGAATTCATTACTAGTTCCCCTATCATTATTGCAGGATTGAAAAAACTGTCAATTTAAGTAGCTCAGTATAACTTTATTTAATTCACATTAAACACATCAGCCAAAATGCTCCAATTACTTTGAATGTTAAAGAAAATATTGGCAAAAGAGGGCAAGCATAACAAGTGGTAAAGAATAAGTTATCTGTGGTAAGATAAAATGAAAAATAAGAAAACAAAACAAATCATAGAATTAAACTCCGATCAGTACATGAACTCTAACAACGAGTCACTATAGTTCAGATTTCCTCAGTATCTTCATTCCAGACAGGTTTAGAGGAGATAAAACTCCATCGCGAAGATATCAACATATTTGGTGCCACTCGGCCGTGGATTAAATGATAAGTGGTAGATGTGAACTTGCATAATAAATTCAACCCAATCAGAAGAATAGCCAACGTTTGGAACAAATATTGACTCAGATCTGATCCAGGAGTGTTTGAGAAGTCACCTAAGGTGATAAATTATGACAACAACAGGAAAGGGACTCTCCAGTCCTATCATCTGGTGATTATATCTGGAAGATAGGGGAGAAGCAGATCTGTCCCTGACTGGACCCTAGTACTACATCCCACGATGGATGGTCAAAGCCTGGACTGTTGGGGGCAATGACTGGTCTGCAAATCTAAACATTCAAAGTTATATCAGTCAAACTGGAGAGTGACTATACAGAATGAGGTCATCATGTTTGTTTTTTGTATTCTTTATAATGAAACTAGACTAAGTTTATATTCTAGACAAGAATCCACAATTAGCTTCTGAACAAATGCAACTGTTGCCATAGAAGCCCTATCTGTGTACATTGGTACCTCCCTTTGCACAAACTACATACAACAAACCAAATGTGTTTTTGCTCACAATTATCAGCGTTGACCATATTCTAACACCACTTAACACACAACTTGTTAAACCACAGCAAACCATGGCCACAAGAATCTATATTTTTGCTCTACACCTTTTAGCGAGAACAATTAATTCATTGGTCAAATAAAAAAAAACACTGAAAAACTCATACATTCCAAAAAAAAACTCAGGACATGAATGTCCTTACAGGAACCCTTAGATATAAACCACACATAGACCAAAAAATAAGTTATCTATGTGAAGGATTGGCTTACAAATGTCTAGGTTGGTAGACAAATGTTTGTTCAAGCCATTACCAGTGCCAGTAACTTGACAAGAAAGTTACATGTTTTTATTGGCCAATAACTTACTTTTATCAAGCACTTGTAAAATACATGGACAGCAAATTCAACACAGAGGCCAAACTTCACAGATCATAAACAAATAAATTAACATTGAAAATGATTCCCCCTCTTGATGTTTTGTTCCAGACTCTGACATGTAAAGAAGATATCAGAAATATTCTCCAATTATCACGACCGGGTGGATTTTGCCAAGTTTAGTAATTTTCCGCTTATTTTACACTACATTAGGCATGCTAAATGATTGAATAATTTAGATAATGCTCATTTGTTAGGACTAAATAAATAGATGCCAAGGCCAAACTGTAAAGAGGTTATCTAAATGCATGACTGGTATGTTGCACACCAACTCATATGTGGCTTGCTGGAAGGCACCAGAATCAATGACCAATTCATACACAAGTGTTGAATTCTAAATTATCCTTTTTGAAGTTAATCCACAAAAAAAAAATCATGATACAATTTGATTCAAATTATTACTTTTTAAAATCAAATCCAACTGAAGTTTGATGAGAATATATTCATACTTGCCAAAACTCTTCTAAAATATCTAATGTATCGGCATTCAAATTGTAAATTTTTAGAGGTACATATTGTACTTATTATACAACTATTTCAGGACCTTGATAACTCTGCACAGAATTTTTACTTTAACAAGAGCTACTCCTCTTTTCCAAGGGACATAACCTTTAACTTGATCAAATTCAGTACCTGTACATTTATACTCATCAAATCCAGTACTACATGTAAATGACCATTATATGGCCCTCAAGTTTGAACAGATGGCTCCCTAGATAAAAGCTCTGCTCAAGACATGCGTATCTGAGTTGTGGACACTTATATGGGTGTTAAAAGTGTAGTACTCATGACCAAGACCACAGATCTCCATAACGGTGTCCAGCACTGGTTAGCATGGCTCAATTTCTTTCTTTATATATCAGTAACCTAGTGGAAATGAATGGACCCAATGTCAGTTTACTAAATGAACTCTGTTGTTGATCTACTAGTGTATTCTCCTTGAAGTCATGTTAATGTATATTATCATACAATTAGAATGAACATCAACCATCACAAAATAAACATTAAGAGAAAAAACAGTTGGGATATTGAATTTAATTTGTTATTTCCTTTCTGGAAGGTAAAACATTAAAAAATAAGGACTGAATGGTCTAATTGGATGATCTATTCTGAATGCGATAAGGATCTAAATATAAGTATGAAAAATAAAAATATTATAATCATAATTTTTTTCTCCATTTTATCTTTTCACTTCTGAACACGAAAACTGAAAAGCCTTGCTTAAAAATTTTAACTTGGCATTTTGATTGATAGTAGTAAAAGAAAATTTATAATCCAATGCAGGCATTCTCAAACCTATTGTGTACAATTTGAAGTTGAATGTGACATATAAAGGACATTAGGACTGTGAATGTATCTTTCGAGTAGGTCAACCACTGTATGTCGATGATATTTCCATTGAAGAATTACTGGAGTTATAAATTGCGCCAAAACAAAAATACAATCAGTACAATACAATACAAAGAGACAGGCACCGAGACAGACATTACAATGCAGTCTAAATCTGTTTATAGGAGTATGCATTCAAATAGTCACAGAGTGATTTCACCCCAAAATACATGTATTAGTCAATTATTTCTGTTTAAAATATATTGATAACAGTAAGAGTTAAAATGAAAACTATAGCTGTGTTATTGTTTCATAACAAGTGTTATTGGACATTCACATGAGATTGGACAAATGATAAAAAAACCCTATAAATGTCTTCTTATGGTCAATATATAAAAGAACAACCATGAAAACTAGTTGACTTATAATATCACAACCGACAACTCCAAAAATCTTTTCAGGTGATTGTCCTCATCTGTGGTCAATTGCTTCCATTGGAAATTACATGTAGTGTGTATTAATGGATTATTGCATCAAAACAAAGTGTTGGCTGATAGATGGATGGACAAACTAGCACCATGATACACAGTGTAATTACTGTACACAAATAATGAAAAAGGACATAAGATCGTGGATAAAACACCAGCAACCATCTTCCTCACAACCTCTCTGTTGCAACTGTTGAGACAATGGTCCATGGTGTACAAGCACCACAGAGGCCCATGGAAGCGATAGTTGGGAACAAGAAGGCCGGGATTTCTTCCCTACCAGTTGCACGGCCCGCGAGGACGGTGAACAGCAAGCACAGCCTTGAGACTGTTTTTATTTACTGTCAAAGCAAGTCAGTAACTGTGACAGAGATTGACAAATGATATGCCACCTTGTTGACCACTGACTAGCCAATACACAGCAAACCTGTGGAAGGCCTTGAAAGTAGTGCCTCCAGGGCTGGCAGTAACCTATATACCAGCCAATGGCCAAAAAACAATCGCCTTCAGAGGTCAACTAGCCAGTTGTTGAAGAGAAAAATAACCTGGATGATATGACTATGATTTGGCAAAGGATGCAGTGATACATGTCTCTTTAAATCAAGTTTTTATTAGTAGTCCCTGATTTTTTCTTATAGCTCATTTGTGCCACAAAAGTTAATATAAAACAAACAACTTGACACTCCAAGACAGGGATAGAGAGACAATATAAAACTTGGAGATCCTCTCTGGTGAAAAATATCTTTTTCATGATTAAATCAGTAATAGCAAATACCGGTACATTTACAAGTACTGGTACCCTACACCTCCATCATCTAATGCTTGTGTAAATGCATCATTGTAGAAGGTATATATTCATAAGTATTCTTACCCGTTCACCATACTATGTAACATGAAATTGCATTGGAAGAAAGGAAATTTCATGGAGTAAAAAAAAAAATGAAAAAAATCATATTAAAATCCTATATAGATGCATTGCAGTTCATGTTCAGGGAATATCTACAGCTGACTACAACATGGTCAACTTCTGACATTGCACATGTTGCAGGTCAATCAATAAGATTTGGTGAAGTTTAAGTTTGTAGATTGTTAAATCCACAATTACTGATACCTCCTACTTCACCAAAGTATATCAACTTGCTCTGTAAAAGATAACTGTAGTTCTGCACTTAATAGGAAACAGACTAAATTAAGTTATGAATTAGTATGATCTTTAGAATGATGATGATATTGTTCTGTCAGTATTATTATAGAGTAAAGGATACACACCAGATATATGCATGTACATGTATTTGAGCAAAAATAACCCTTATCAGTTGATAGACTTTCAAAAAAAAAAAAAAATGTCATCGTAGAGAGAGAGAGAGAGAGAGAGAGAGAAAGAGAGAGAGATTTAAATTTTAGATTTATTTTCTTTTCAATAATTTTTATTTTTTACTGGCTTTAATGCACTAGCCCCTGAAATGTGCAGAATCAAATTGGTATGTTCCAACATAAAAAGATCATAAAGAAAGATTCTGATGTATGTACTTCAGTGAGGGCACCAGGCTCAATGTTAACTTTTGACAGCTATATGTATATATGACCAATACTTGTTCATGTCCAAGCTCTCCTAAACAGTCCCCTATATATGCCAATAAGTCTTGTAAAAGTCTATGAATTAAAAATCACACTGACAATATTATAGCAATATGACATTCTTGTTTAGATCAAAGAATATCCAACTGATCTAGAGATAATACAACAAAAATTTGTAATTATGCATTTCTACTTGAAAAACATATATCAACAAAACCATAGTTAATTTCAAACTGATCTTCTTGGCTTAGCAAGCAGTGAATCATGAAATAAAGATTTTGATGGCTCTGGGGACATTGCAGCCTGTGTATAACAATCTGTGACATCTAAGAGGAAGCTGAAAGTCATTTTGGGAAGAACATGATGCAAAAGACATCTGGTAAAGGTATCGTTTTCATAAGTGTAAATAATCCCAATAAAACTTGTGTTGTTCCAATTTTCTACCAAATCTAATTATAAACTTAATCCCCTGTCAACAGATTTCTGTTTGTGGGTTTTGAAACATAATAGTACCTGGATTTTTTGTAGAAATTTTACCTCTAGGCTTTCTATCTAAAAATATTCATACCCCCTAATATCATGGAAAATCAGCTTTAACACTTGTTAAATGGGCAGAGAAAAAATCTTATTTATTGGAAAATAATGCAAATTTTCAGAGTAACAGTTGGCTTATTTCATTTAATTAAAAGATATGAAAGAAAATATAATGACAAAGCAAGTATCATCTTCACTTCCACTACATGTGTTATATACTATAGTCAATGGCAATTCATCATGTTCATTGCACATTGCTCGCTCGATCAAAATGGATGTAATTTTAAAAATAAATAATACTTCTGCTGCCTGTTTCGAATGACATGGGCGGATGGAACACGTTTCGGTACACGGTATCGTCAGCATCTTTGAGAAATGCGAGACAGTAATATTAAACCCCCCATCGCCGATCAGCTGATTTTGACAACCATAAAACGGTTCATCGACTGCACCGGAGCGTGTCACGGAATTGTAGGGACGATCCAAATATAACTTCCACTGCATGTTCTTCGCAGATACTTTATCAGTAAACTGATGTAACCCCCCCCCCCCCCCCCTCCTCCGACATATTAAATAGGATTACGACAAGTAAAATAACGTTACGTAAAACTTCAATCCAATGTTTCAAGAGAGCATTACAGGGGGTGACAAACAACATCTGATTAAGCGGGTGTCTGAACAATACAAGTACTTACCTTATCGACAAACGAAAATAGCGCTGGACGCTTCTATTTTCATCAGACACCAAGTTAAATCGGTAGCAGGGCTATTTTAGGAAAAGAAACTAGTTGTGGTTTGTTATATTTTATTTCAATACACACAAATTCGTCCGCACTCGGTGCGCGCGTCAAAGATTCGTTCTGTGGGTCCTCCGAGATACCCCTTGATCTAATTTGACTATTAGTTCTAGTCCCCGTCGCTAAATTGTCTCACAAGTTTGGAATGATGCGACAAAAAGATGGAACTATTTTTCTCGCGCATACTGTTAATTACCTGAGACATTCAACAATCCGTCCTACTTGCGTCATTGCTGACCCACTTTCACGATGCAAGAATTGTTCGCGGAAATTGGTGATTAACTGCATCAATACTTATTGATTCTTCTTTTTGACTACCCAGTCTACGAGTAAATGACATCTGAAACTCAGTCTTTTACCAGGAAGACCGAGTGAAGTAGTGACCTAATATCTTTAAAGTGCGTGCATGCATTCAAAACGTCTAGTGGCGGACCCAGCAATTTCTGAGAGAGAGAGAAAGAGAGAGAGAGAAATTACAAATCAATAGCAAACTATTATTAAGATTTATTGAACAAAATATCACATCAGTATTTTGTTAATGTCCATCCTTAATTGTGATGAAAGATAATTTTTAAAGGAAGAAAAAATGCCAATTTAATTGAAAAAAAATACAAAAAACCCTATCTCTTCTCAATTTCATCAAACACAGAAGAAAAAAACACATGGCAAGAAAGAGAATGGTAAGGGTCTGGTCCATTACACTAGTTCCAATCCCTACAGGGTGGGATTCTCAACCTTATATTATTATAGTACATGTATAAGTAAATACACCCCGATCCACCACCACCACCACCCCTTTAAGTTTCATAGTCCATGGAATCTTCTTCATAAAAATTATCATCTACCAGGTTGGGAGATCCACATGAAACATAACTTTCAACAGCCAAGGGGTTCTGTCAAAAAGAAAAAAAAAATATACAATTATACAGAAAAGAATTTATTTGGCTAGTTCATGCAATTTAAATAATTGGTTTCTTATTGGATTAATAAAATCATTTTGAAATGCATATTGAAATTACTGATCACTCTATACATCTGGTAATTTTGGCATCCTGAAAAAGTTTTGCTTTTAAATCTATGGCAGATCAAATTTTTAACAAACATTTTAAAACAAAATTTGCCAAACAAAAAATCCCAAAATGACCTGATAAATGGTATAGCTAGTATTTTTTGGGGGGTAATATCCAATAAACATGTAGAGCTCTGTATGTAAAGCTACAAGAATATATACTCAAACTTATAACCTAAAATATTTGGGTTCTTTAAAAACATAATATAATTCAAGGAGGCCGACTTTAGTTTTCATTGCGCGTTCTAGTAAAATACAGTGTATATATACTTTCAATGAAATTTTTTTGATATTATTTATAAAATTGAACACAATAATCAAAATACAGATAAAAATATTGAGATTTTTAAAGGAAAATTTTATTTTTTAAATGACTTCTCCGTTGTTTGGTAGGGAGTGTTGCCATTGTGTTTTTAAGACGTTATGGTAAAATGAAGAGAGTGATAAGAAATACATAAAAGAAAATCTATATACAGAATGCTATCCACCGGGGTATTTTTCTCAATTTTTTAACGAATCCAACATACCAATGTACATTTGTAAATCTCCAAACATATTGCAAAATATGGTGCATTTTAATATTTTGAGATAGCCCCCACTAAAAACCAGACAATAGAATTTAGTACTTTTTATATATAAGGCAGAAAATGATGTTATTAATCACATATTACTATTTGAGAAAAAATAGCTAGTATTTTTTAAATCTCCTTCAATTTGTGGAAAATGACAATTTCCTATATATATTCCAATAGTAAATGTACCTGTATTTCGAGATGGCCCCTAAAAAGAACGAGATGGTTGATTTTCTTGAAACTTTGCAAATAAACTAGAGCTGGTGTAAATTACATATGGTTAAAAAATAAAGAGTTTTGCTATATTGTCTTTCCACAAAAAACACAAATCGGCATCCTTAAATGGCTTAACGTCATATTTAACATTTTAAGGTAGATGTAGTGAGATTTTGTTGAGCATCGAACCACCTTAATTATTTTGAACTTCCCTTCAAGGCTAACCTAATCACTGGCTTTTATTAACTCTATTTTTTACACCTAAAATAATGCATGCTTTATTTCCAGAGAAGGAAATTAAATGTTCTGTAAATAGTCCTACCTGTATATAGTGACCAATTTTTCTCCCAAAGAGTTCCTTAAATTCTCTTAAAAAATTAATATACATTTGTAGATGAAGGAATTCAAGTATGAAAAAAAACTGGTCACTAAATATAGCACTCTATTCATGAAAATCTATTTCTTCCATATATTATTAATTCACAGGCTGTACAACACAAGAAGTGAAATATTCAGGTATATGAAATTACAGTACATTGCAAATTGTTCTAAACAATTAAACCTGTACTAGACTTTGATTTAAGAGTGAGTTATACTTGTATTGGATTGTGCGAAGATTTTTACTGCAGGTTTATAAAAAGATGAGTATGAAAAATCAACACAGCAGGAACAAGAAAAAAAAATAACTGCATGAACTGAAGTGATGACAACAAAAAGATATTTTTATGGAATTATAAATGCATGATAAGCACTTTTGCTGCACTTTAAAGACAGTAGCAATTGCAACATCTCAATTAACATTTCAGTATCAATAAAGAAAATGGCTGAATTAGGCTAATAAGATGCCTGTATTAGACCAGATAAGAGATTAATTTTTTTTCCAACATACTAATATAATAATTAGGGATGTCAACGAGTATTCGACTATCGCTCAGTCACACCGATCATCGAAATTTTATTAGTCGATTACTCGTAATAAAGTGAATAAAATTCTAACTATTTTTTTTTTCAACACTGTAGTTTTTGAGCTACGAATGAAAACAAGTTTTCTTTTCTCAGTATGTTTGATCCGTAATTTACACTATTTCCATCGGTGTCCCCGGTCTTTTCTGGGCAAGTTTGATCCGTAAGTTATTCTATTTCCATCAGTGTCCCTGGTGTATTTTTTAAGCGGCTAATAATTGGTCTTTTTTGATTTACTTAGGTAGACATGTACCAGAGAACAATTTGCGTTTCTTCTAATCAGTTATTTTTTCGATTAAATGTTTATATACTAAATACATTTAATCATATAAATAGTTATCTCAAAGCATTTGTTTTTATAATCAGTATTCTTTGATTGTTGATTAGGCATGGACAATTACTTAACATTGAATAGGGAACATTTGATTTGCCTAAGATTATATGGAGCTGAATTATGTGTAAGATTCACAAGAAAAAAGGAAAAGCATGGGCATTTGCTAATGGATATCAAGATAAACAACTTTTCAATTTATTTTAAATCAAATAAATTTAGTACATATTATCATAAGTTTTTAAATACTTTTTAGTTTCAGATTTAAGGTTATTTGAATTGAAAAGGACACACAGCTTCAAATGAACGAGTACTCGACTATCGCTCAACTAAAGCCCCAAATTAATTGACTAAGCCAACCGAATAAAACTGACATATCCCTAATAATTATATTGGTATTAAAAAAATCGGTTTTATCATTATTTAGCGAGGTATACACTTGTGGACAAAGAAATATACTATCGTTTCATCAAGCGTTGCTAAGAATTTTCAGGGATTTTGTTGTCAAGCCAATTAATCCACAAATCAAATGTTCATTGAAGTATGAAAATTAATATCAAATGATAGTGATTGGACATTTTTACACTAATTAATATGTGCATCCTTGATCCTGATTTTTTCATCAACATAAGTTTAAGCCCTTGATTGTTAATGAAACCATAATGTAGAATTTTTTTTAACTCAATTTTGTTACTCAAATAGCTGAGTGGTTAAAGAATTAGACCCATTAATGATTGCCTTTAATAACTTAATCTTATCTTTACATGTACTGTGGAATCATCATTGTTCGTGGGGGACCAATGTTTAAGTGACTTCCATAGGTAATTCTCACCAACATCTCCATGAACTTATATACAAGCATTTATTTAATATTTGTATGTTAGAAATAGAACTTGCTACCAACGAAAATTTGTCCCCACGAACCAGGAAAATTTTGGCAACCCACATACAATGACCCCCACAAATGACAATGATTCCAATGTATTCTACAACTAAACTAGTCTGCATTTATGCCATCTTTATATTCACCCTTGTTCTTTGCCTACCAAATTACTAATGATTAACAATGCAGGTAAACCATAATATTAAGTTTTACACAAGACGGACAATTGATGTACTGGTAAGTATAACCAAAGTGAATTAGTTGAAACACACCAGACCAAATCAAACTATCAAAGCCACCGCCCCTCCAAAAATTCTTTCTTTCATTTCAACATTGGATTTGCAGGCCTCTCTTGATACTTCTGTCATCAAGAAACCAGCATCCATAAAATGCTTGTTAGTGAACGAACAAAAACTTGCATGCAAGAGACACAGTTTTGAATAAACAAAGAAGGACAACTCAAAAATGAAGCATGGCGAGTTTAAACTCCCACAGTACTGCACCTTTCATTTCTTCCTGGACAATTTACTGTACTCTTCTAAACTTTCCACATGATGAGATCAAATTCTACCAGGTCAGGGAAGATACCTGTCATTGATATGTACCGGTACTTGATGTCATTTGTGGAACCGGTAATTTGGCGTTGTGCATTCCATCTTCCGATTGTTGGTAACGTGCTCTTTTCCTTTGACATGCATCAGGATATACTTGTAGGAAAATACAAAATCTTTAATCTGAAAATTAGGTCAAAATTTAACATATTCCCATGCAGTTTTCACTAGCTCATTTGTTTTGATTACATGGGTAAAATACCCCGTAATATAGAGCCCTGTTCTTTGTTACTAAAAGATTATCTAGTAATTGTCTAGATTTCAAAATGTTAAAGACAAATCTGTATGATCATAAGCCATCAAGGTCAATATAAAAGGTTTTGATTTTCAAACTGTACAAAGCTTGAGAAATCACACTAACCCAGGACAGTGTATTTTATCTTCTACCTGGTAGACCGACAGAAATAATACATGTTCCATAAAACATTTATTTTAAGCCTATAGCTTTGTGGAATGGTTAATTTGTTAACTGTTTATGTTACCTATCCTACCAGTATCTGTAGTTACATTGACTTTGTTCATTATCTACCATAGTATATGTGTTATCTAAATATACAAGCACATGTACATGCATTCAAAATTAAAACTATTATTCTTCTTTCTTTTTTCAAATACTATCATTACCAGTAACTTTAAGAAAAAAACCCCACTATGAATAATGTTTCCAGCAAAATTATATCCAAATACAGTACACAGTGAAAATGAAACATAACTATCAGTTTTACCTTACAGAACCAGTCCTACCCCCCCCCCCCCCCCCATCCAAGTAAAAATCCTAAATTTCAAATATTTGTTGCTATACCTTATAATTAAATACTAGTATATGTTTTGAAAAAAAAAACACCCCAAAAAACAAACCATTCGTGTCACAGTACTTAACAAATAAAATCCTGCAACACTGAATGGACAATTATTGGTAGCATTGCTCAAAATTCCATGCTAAAACTGTTTCTTTGCTGCGATAAAAACTATCAATGTTATTATGCTTACTTTGAAGAAAGGAAAAAAAAAAACCAAGTGAAAAGCTGTCAATGTGACAGTAAACCGTTTTTTTTTTTATATGTGAACTGTATCCATGTCAACCCTGAATTGATAAACAGTACCTACCGTATTCAGTGACATGGAGTATCCATATGCAATATTTTGCCAAAAAATGACTAAGTTCAAAAGCTGGTATTTTTTTCATAAATTATCAAAAATCAAAATCCTAGCAATATGCACACCTCTGATATATGTACAATTGATCTGCAAATGAACAACTTCCTATCTTGAAACTGTAGGAGGAGTTATCCGTACAATGAGGGTACCCTTTTGGCAGCCGCCCGCTTACCCACCCGACATTTTCACCATTTCAATAACTGGATTATTCCATTGGAAAACCCGTTAAAAAAACAAGATACTTTTTTAATTTACAATTTTAATAACAACAACTTGTTTAGAGTACAATGTTCGATAGAGCTTTGGAATAATCTACATATCATGAAATACTTTTGCACCTGTCTTCTCTCTGCTCACACAGATTTACAATTATAGCTTTAATCTAACACATAATGATCAACAATAAATATAAATAATGCTTTACAAACAAAAATAAAACAAAAACAAATTCTTTTAACTTGACACAATTCAGACTTGATTGAAAAAAAGAAAGAAAACAGTTTATAATTTCTTACTGTAATAATGTACACTTGTAATTTTCAATATTTATGCTCATGGAGAAAATTTAAAATGAACCATAAACTATGGTAATGCATCTGCTCAGTATACCTGTACTCAAACATTAGGTTCATAAATAAAAAAAAATTACAACCATGATTGTATCCCTTGAGTCAGACAATTCACAGTAAACTATACATGCACCTGTGTACAAATTGAGTGTCATTCATTTTCAGTTTTAATGTAAACAACAGCAGAAATCTATGAAGAGATAATTATAATATTTTGGTTTTATTCTTTGCGGCACAATGCACCATTGTACATAGTCTGAATGCATATGGATGAAATACTAAGCCTTTGGCTCTCATGTAATGACTAAATTCAATCGTATGTACAGTTTGGGGGGAATCATGTCAGATACTCAGAGAGGTCCCCTGTACAGTGTGATTAGATTACAATTGTTTTTTGTAGTACAATATGTGAGTAACTCTTTCTAATGTGAGGTATTCTCAATCATCCAGTAAGGGTACATACCGTAATCTTACTGAAAAAACGAAGGAGAAAATTACAAATAAAAATTATGACAATGAAAAAATTCAAGAAATCATTCACATTGTTCCACAAACACATTGTACACCCTACACATCTTCATAGACATCCTAAGACATGCACGTACTCGGGAATAGTCCCCCACTTGGAAAAACTTTGAAAACACCTCCATTAAAATAGCAACACATGTAAATGAAATGAACAAATTGAAGTTCATGCAAAATAAATTATTTTTCTGTTAGTGGTGCAACACAAGTGACAAACATGAAAAAGTAACAAATGAAAACATTTTAGTATGAAACAATGAGATGCAGAATGAAATGATTGCATTTTCTGGGTCCACGCTAGCTATGTATATTAATGTGAAATCATTCATTGGATTTCAAATCTTATCTGAATTTTCTTCATCTGATTTTTGTTGGGATTAAAAATTTTTTCAATAAAGAAGTTAAAATTTTCTCAAATCTAAAAAAAAAATAATATTGGGAAATTCATCTCTGCAGAATTATGCTTATAATATATTAAAATACAAAATGTAAAAGCAATGTTTATTGTCTAAAAAAACGATTTTAAGTTTATATTTTACTTTCCTGAGTACTTGATTTATTTTAAAAGACTCGTAAATCATGCATAAAGAAATGAAGGCTCATTCTGTTCTCCCGTAACTCTAAGAAAATGTATCATAAAATTTGTTTTGGGAGAGCTTCAGCACCATTCTATGTTTAAAATTACCCATTTATATAAAGGTGACATGACAGCTATCTATATTGGTCCCACACAATTCCCCTTAAGAAGTCTTCAATCTCTCTATCTAAGTTGGGGTCATAATTTTGTATTTGTGGAGGGGCAGGATAATGGGGAAATACAGGTGCTGGTATTGACACTGGGGCTGGTATTGGTTGAAAAGGGGCTAAAATGGGGGTAGTAGAGGGGGGCGTCACAGGGGAAATTCTAATTCCTAAAGGAGAGTGAATCACGGGCTGTCCTCCCGGAGGCGAAGGCGAGGGCAAGGGGCGAGGACTATGAGCTAGGGCAGGCGTAGACTGGCGCGAGGACCGGGCAGGGGAGAGGGAGCTTACTGACTGGGGCGCTGATAAGGGGGCACTTACTGGGGTTCCTGCTTGAGATTTCTGTGGTGAGGATGGTTGCTTTGGGGTGCTGGAGGAAGATGATGAAGATGAGGATGAGGATGAAGATGAATTTGAATTGGATGATGGTGAGGCCACCATGGGGGAGTCACATGACGTTGATGCAGAGGATGGCGCTGGAGTGGGAGAGTCCAGGCTGATGACATCACCAAATGCATTCGATGACATGGGCTGAGGTGAATCACATTCACTTTCAGTGTCTGAATCTTCATCAGAACTAATTGTTAAGTCTATCACTTCCATTTTGGGCTTCTTTGGAGCAGGTCCTAAAAATCACAGCATAAACTTTAATATATCCTTAAACTTGAATATAGCCTGTATATTTCTTCTCTCTAAGACACTGGTAGTACTAATGTTATCTTACATGGAAAACAACTGTAATATTGTAAACCAACTTTTATTCACCTGCTATAAATTTTTGTCAGGTTCAAGAGAGTCTGATCATCGCAAATATTTCTCGGTGTTTTTGACATAAGGTCGTTATAACAACATAATTGTAGATGAGTCTTTTGTCACAAAAATTAAGTCATTGCAAATAAGTAAATTCCAAGTAAATTGCGAAATAAAATTGACGCGAATAAAAGTTGGTTTTTAGTAATAAAATTAAACCTATGATCCTTGAGTACACAGATGATAAAAGCTACAGTATAACCTGATGGCGTACCTGAGGCTGAGGAGGAGGAGGACCTGGACTCTTTATGACTGGACTTGTGAGCCGCAGGACTGCAGGAAATCACATGATGTTCCTTTGAGGTCTTCAATGGACTCCACGTCCCGTCTTCGTGGAACTGAATTTCGTTCATGTCTGAGGTTTCCTGCAATATCTCCACAAAATACCTGCAAAAACCCATTGAACCCATAAGCTATCATTGTATTGCATACACTGCATCAAGCACTCAGGCTGTGTTGAGAATTCTTTGCATTACATGTACTGCAAATTTTCTTTCAAAAGATTTTTTGTTTGTAATTAATCTGCAAAAATGTAAATTCATCATCTGTCAATATCTGATCAACATTTATCATCAAAGTAAGTCACTATAAAGTTGAGATACTAATTGAAACGCTTGAGCAGAACACTATAATTTATCATTGTTGACTTCATTTGTACAAATGCAGATCAAACTCGGTTTGAGTTCACTTGTTCAACACTCCTATGAAAAGAATTTTAAAAAAAAGTTTTCTATGAAAGAATCATTCTACACCCTTTCTCTCTCTTTTTTTGACTAAATAAGGTCAATTTGAAACCAGTTACCCATCAATGAAAAGTCGATGAAATGGCGCCGGCTTATCACAGACTGGACACATCCAGGTAGACTTTTTCTCATTCATCATTAGGTAGGTGGAGCCGTCAAAGCACTGGAGGTGGGTACAGGTGCTGGCTCGTGTGGGTATTGTCATTCTCATCTTGCCCAGCTGTAACACACAAACACTTCAACTAAGTACTGGTCCATTCAATGGACACATACATGCATGTTTCATTCCAATCAGAGACTGATTCCACTGTCCAGATACTGGTTACAATGACTAGATTGTGATTCCACTGTTCAAATATTGATTACAATGATCAGATGTAAGTATCTGTATTACATTGTAAAATTTGAAGATACTAAGCAGTATTAATTAAAAGATTGACTTCAGGAAAAACACAGATTATTACTGGAGTGCAACTTTCTCTTAAACAGTTAGAATATAACCTTGTTACAAATGAATTTTATGTATACATCAATGAAATTTTTTGTCCTGATTAACTGCAAAATGTTTGTTTCTCATTTGATTACACCTAATCTGGTTGTAACTTACAGGGCATGTGAGTGATACTCTGAGACAAGTTGTAGCTATTTCACTGTCAGGGTCGTGGGCCAGCTTCTCCTTGACTAAAACACACAAGGCACAAATGAAGATCATGTGAAAATTATATGGTAGGGGAGAAATCCTGTATCAAACTTAGAAACTTGTCAGAAGGTTTAACTCCAAGTTCATTTAATATTTCACAAATTAAAATCCCACAGGTTTTAGTCAATCAATCTTTACAAAGCAATATGTCTAATAAAAATCACTTCAGTTTATTACAATTTTTTTATAAATGGATTTTTCAGTTCATCAATGATCCAGCCACAAAAATTACAAAATATTGTTAGCAATATAACATTCATTATCCAATCACATATCATACAATGTTATAATACCAAGATAATATAAGTCAAGCTAAGATATTGCTCTTTAAATTTGAAAATTGACACTTAATAATAGAATTATCAATTAAGCTTCATATCTAAAAACTATATGTTTGAGCTAAAATAAGGCATAATTTTACGATAACATACTAAGGGCTCTGGTGTGGTCAGCATGACGATTACCAAACTGTTTAAGTCTGCCCAGTAAAGTGTCAGACGTTAACTTTTTCACCAAAAAGATGGCAATACAGAATCCCTGAAAAATGAACCAAAAACTATCAGCCATGTCATAGAAACAGGCTAAAAATACCAAAAATCTCACAGCTTTATACAACAAAACCCTGTCATACCCGTCCAAAGTCGGCGGCCCAGGAGACTTCAATCTGGTTGGGCAGGGTTGGTGAGAGCCGACAAAGGGGTGTGATATCTACCGGTCGACCCGGGCGCTTAGGCTCGACTCCAGGTTTGTTAGTTGGAATAGGATTCTGAAAACAAGAAGAGTGTGCTTAGCATTGTATGAGGTGAACACAGTGCGGCATTGTTATGTGAGGCAGAAACAATATGTAAATAAATTTCTCTTTTATATGTACACTGTACCCAAGGAATTTATTTCGCATAAAATTGTGAAGCAACCCTCACAGATTTTAAAATGTCGATTTTATTTTTCAAACAGTATTTGAACTACTGTAGAAGCACATATTTTTGTTAGGTCAAAATTTCGTTGTTTTTAAATCAAATGAAACTTCGTTGGTATTTAATATTATCATATCTTAATCTCTTTGTAACCATTAATACTTGGGTTAAAAATTCGTCATGGATTTAATTTCATTGATTTATACTGCCAACGAAAATAACGAAATTAAATCCTCAATGAATATTTCTGCTTCTACAGTATATGAAATAATAACAAAAACATGGTGCTCACGATTTGATACAGAGCAGTGGAATTGCAGAATTAAGTACACATGTACAATAAGGAATTTACAGAGGTTGTTACGATTGTAATGCAGATGTGCATCAGAAAAGCAAAAATTAGATAGCTATTAATGATTATAACGGGGCATTTCACTAAAAAAAAATTCAAAGCATATAATTCAAAAGTAATAGACTCTAATGATTTACACAAACATCCATGGCTGAACTTTTCCTTAAAGCTATACACGCTATAATTTGCGTCAATTTTGAATGACAGTGAAAACGCATGTGCTTGTCTACTTATAAAAGTTATCCTTAATCTGTAAATTACAAGGGTGAATTCCATCTCGTTACAAAGATATAGATTTTTAATTGTTTATTTTTCTGCCAGGAAAATATACCTTTTCATGAATATTGATGAAGGAAGAGCAAACCGACCTCATTGCGCATGTCCGCGGAGAACTAGGTGGTCGTTATTGTTTGCCTAATTAAATATCCAACTTGATTTTTAATATGCTTAACAGTTGTTAATTTGAAATACATACATGTATAATGAGTAAAATACGCTTGCCATTCACGATACCCTTACTTCTGCATTAACACTTATAGGATCTATAAATAGCACATAGGGGAAAAACACAGGTCTACGTCATTTTTTTAAAGGAAGTATTCATATCTACTCACAGGCTTGTATTTTTTTCTTTTGTTTGTACTCGTATATCGGACAAATTTATGCTTTACTGAAAATATCCTTTCCTTTGTGAAACTATCACAATTATGAAGATGTTGACCCTTCACCAGTTTTGGTATGATAAGCTAAATTTAGCTGTCGATATCACGTGATAGATTGATATTCACGAGGAGGCATTACTTTCCTGGCAGGAAAATAAATATTTTTTATTGTTTAATATTTGATATATTTGTTACGTGATCGAATTGAGCATTATAATTAACAGAATAAAGGTAACTTTTATTAGTAATCAAACACATACATTTTCCCCTTTATTCAAAATTGACGCAAATTATAGCGTGTATAGCTTTAAAATAAGTGTTAAACAATTAATTGACATACTGGTAGAGGGGCCATCTTTCCATTCACACGAACACAGATACTGGGAGGGAAATGGTCATCTTGTTCACAACTTATCTCCAGCAGACAAAATCTGTAACATGATGATATTTTTCATAAATTACTTACAAATACAAAAAAAATTAGTGAAAACAGTTCATTTCACAAGAAAGCATAAAAACTGAATGCATTAATTTCAAAGATTCAAACTAGATTTTTCCACAAAATGGTTATTTTAGTATAAAGAAATGAAATATTTTGACAAAATTTTCAATCATTTTTTTATTTTTTATGATTTAGAGCTGGTTTTATTTTATATAAAAGCACACCTGAGTTGAATCTGTGTGGTATATTCACATCTAGCACCTGGTCGGAAATCTCTGATGAAAAAGATTGATACAAATAAATATAAATTCTTCTAAACTTAATGTGATGACAATCAATAAGAATTACACATTTCAGTAGCGTGGGTGTGTTGTACAAGCTAGGCCATATGTGTGCATGTGTATATGCTATTTACCTGGACATGGCAATGTCTTGGGCTTGCTGGGGAGTCAGATGGAAACTGTAATGATTCTCTTGGAATTTGGATGAACCTCTTGGCACTGAATAAAATTCAACACCATGAACAACTTGAGTAAATACATATTTATTATTACTATTAATTGACTTTTAATTTGATTCATGGTAATGTATTAAAAGTATTTCTATTATGTATTTGATGTAACTTGCTAGTTTTGTACTGGTGATTATTTCAAGAGAATATAATACTGTTTTGATTTAAGGTAACACTAAAGTGGTATGGGACAACTGTCAATAAAATTATTAAATGAATTATGTTTTGTGCTGCTTTAAAAACAAAAATTAGTATATTTCCTTATAAATTAAATAGTGATGTGTTTATAATGTCTTATGAAATCAATTTATGATTATGATCTGAAAAACATGTTATCAAGCTGGATTATTTTTGTCAAGAACACCCTATTGTCAAATGGTTTCGGTGATGTGTGGTATTACCCTGAGTCAGTAAATGAAAAAATGTTTTATGTATATTTTGAGCAAAGACTGTCAGATTGTTTTTACCAAAATTTAAGGGTACAAATTGAAAATGCTCACCCTTTACGTCTATATAAATATCTAAACTTGCCTGTACACCAGGCAGAGTATCTAAATCACATATTATATGATAAACATAGGAAAGCCTTAAGAACACTTAGATTATCTTCACATCCTCTACGAATCGAATCTGGTAGATTTGATAAAAAAATGTCCTATTAATGAAAGGAAATGTATATATTGTAATTCAAACGATGTCGAAGATGAATACCATTTTGTTTTGGTGTTTGATTTTTACATGGAGTTAAGGAAATTATATATTAAGAAATACTTCTATGTACGACCAAGTATGGCAAAATTTATTGATTTACTCAATTCTGATTCTATATTTATGTTAAAAAAACTGGGTAAATATGTGTACGAATCTTTTAATAAGAGGGACAACTTTACCATCAGACGTGAATAAGCATAAATTAAGTTTATATATAACTACTGCTTTGTTGGTCTTTTTGATATTTTTTCAACCACTTTATACCTTTTATATATATTTATATAACCTGCCTCCCACATGTACCCACAATTATTGTAAAGTACTGTTAAATTGTATGCTATGGCAATGTATGTAATGTATACGCCAATAAACTACTACTACTATAATACAATATTTGCATATCCATTGTTCTTTCCTACTTTAAGTCCATACGGAGGAACTGCAATTATTTTTCTATAATCGCAATTGCTCTGTCTGTATACTATGACATCATAAAGGTGTGACGTCATATACTATTCATAACGTTATATATTTCAACCACTATACGATACATCATGTGTTTTTCTCCAACTCCATAAAATTGATGTATTTAATATCAAAACCTGTCTTATAATAACATTTTAAAGGAATTACTGTTATAACATATCATTGATTCTGTTAACAAATCTATGTGAATTAAAAAGATACATTACAGTCTGAATGTTTATTTTTGATGCAATAGCTAAATGTCAAGGTCTAAGCTAAAACAGGGTATTTGCGAGTGGTAAAATGTAAATATAAGTAATAAACAACGATTATTTAGTGAACATGGCGCTATGAATAGCAACCTCTCTGCTGGCATATTTTCCATGATGCACTAGCGCGCATCATGGAATATGCCAACAGAGCAATTGCTATTCATAACGCCATGTCCACTAAATAACGTTGTTTATTTCTTAATTAACCATGCGAAATCGATTTCCTGTTTATCGTAAGCACACGATCAAAACGCATGACAGCATGTAAGAATAATCCAAAAAGATGATTCAGACTTAGCGATCTAAGTAAGAAATGTACGAAGAAATAAATTTATTCACATTTATTTTAAGATAAATTACTACTGTATATTGATAAAAATCCATAGATTTTTACACAGAAATTCAAACTATATTATAGTAAATACTCATGATTTTGTTGGAGGTTTGCATAAATTTTTGCAAAATTTCATATCAAATTAAAAAAAAAAAATCAAAGCGATGAATAGGCCGAGATCCACGTGCCAGGAGAAAAGGTCTCCGCCTAATTTCAGAAAAATACGGTAGAAAAAAAGCTTTTAAAAGTATTTGGAGAGGTAAAAATTGTAAACCCCCCAGCAGAATTCAAACTCAAGACTTACAGATCCATAGTTAATGATAGAATAGAAACTAATAGAAACTGAAAGCTAGATTACCTAAACTTGTAGGTTTCATAAGTTCTGCCACACAGTCATAGAATGGCAGATGCTTAAGCTTCACATCCGGATGAACTGGCAACATGCCAAGGCTGCTTGAATGTGGTGCTGGGTCATGATGCATCCGGTTGGAATAATCCATTGGACCTGTTTAAAATAAAATATATCCCCTACTGTAAAACTTGATCATACATCCCCCTGCCTCAATACATGAGTATATACCAGTACGTATCATCTAAATACATGAGTATATATGTATTGTCTAAATATAATAATACATAATGATATGCATCATTGACTTGTACACAAACTGCTCACCTGAGAAAAACAGTGCTTGTGCTGTGATTATAAATGTGGATAAATACCACCTTGCAGCACATCTTGCAACACAGCAACAATATTTAAGCTACATTGTATATTTTGGTGCAGAAAATACCGTAACAACATGCAGCTTTAGATACTATAGCCTTAGCTTTACTTGAATGTTTACATATTTTTCTGATGTTGATGTTGATAATTACATGGAAATTACATTGCAATACTAAGAAAATACGGAAATCTCAGTTTGTAATAAACAATATATGATCAGATATGAAAATGCCTTGCTTTCTAGACATTTGATGACTCTTACCAGTATTCATATTACCGGTATATGTATTCCCGTAAATATTATAGACAAGACATGGCAAAATCCACATTATCTGTAAGACTTGCAATGTGTATTAATAATTTTTTTAATCACAATTCATTGCATATTTATTCTGACTGAATAAACATTACATCCTGGAAAAAACAGCATCTAACGGAGTTTAAAACAAATTGGATACAAGACCATTTATACACAATGTTTTGCCTTGGGTTATATTGCCATCTTAGTATAGTTATAAAGACATCAAGTAAAAATATATGAACATAGAAACTGAAACATACTTTTTTTTCAATGGCTATGCATTTTTCAAAGATACACATATACATTTTGAACAAATAAAAACAGGATATTTACAAAAAATGTACTTTTCTATGAACTTTAATGTTTGTAATGAGAAATATATGAACTTATTATAGATATGTTTACTTTGCTTCAAATCAAAATAATTTTTTGAAAATTAGTTAACATCAAACAATACACATTGATTAACCAATAAGAGATAACCAATGTTACCTTTGGTGCATTATATACGCTATGAAAATCACGCACAAAAAGGTAAAGAACAAAACCAATGCTGTTGTCGAATAAATCTAGACCAAATATCTAACAGCATGGATATCATCACATGTACTACTAATATCTAATTTATTCATTTTATATTATTAGATTTATATTTTAGTTCATCATTACTTAGTAATATTATGATATGCCTATTTTTTTCAAATTGAAAGATTGTTAACGTTATAAACAGATCTAAGCTGGTTCCATTTATAAACCATGTAAAACAAATTCAGATTCAATTTCAGAGAGAATGATTTGATGGCAGTCAGTAAATATTGAATTGAGAGTTCTTTTGAAGTTAGATTTGAATACTTCCAACAAAATCTGACTTTAACAATGTTATTTTGAAGTAATATTTTCTTAAACAAACTATTTTTTAAAATAGATTACAATAAACTTTCATTTACCAGCATATGTTGTATTTAAATTACCAATACATGAATATATGTGATACAGTCTTTGATAAAACAAGATGATAAGAATTAATTACTTCAATCTACAACAAAAAAATCTTGCAATTAATGTTCACCTTGAAACAATAAATCTAATGGATGGGTGATTTCTGTAACAAATTCAGATTTTTATCTACAGTGCTTGTACGATAAAACATTATTTATACATATGGTACAACAGCCAACGTATACTCTACAAGTCAGTGGACATGTCATTTTTTTTTAAATCAATAACTGTATCAAGCTTCAAAGGCATTTATCTCCTTTTTTAAACAGTCTACATGCATGTTCATGTCATTAATGGAAATTTGACTTTGGTTGAACAGAGAGTCTCTTTAAATAAATAAGATGCAAATTAAATGCGAGAAAGGTTTTTATCTATTTTTTATTCTTAGAGTATCTAGATAATTAATGGAGAAGTTTTTAAAAATGATGACAATATATTTTAATAATATATCAATTATCTGCTAATCTAGAAATCTAAATTTATTGGGTTTTATGAAATAAAATAATAGTCACCTGAAAACCATGGTCCTTCAGATTTAACTGAAAAAATTCAAATAAAAAACCAAATTAAAATTAAAAGAATTTGAGGGCAAAGAAATTACTTTTAGTAAGATTTTATCCATTTGGGGATCTTATAAATATCATGCAAAGTCATGTTTAACCAAATGCCACAAACACCTTTACAATAAATAAGAATAAAAATTTACTAAATGTTACATACATTAATCTGAATTTAAAGGATTATTTTACAAATTCTAAATTCTGTGTCGTTTAGAAAAAAACATGGGTTTAACTGCAGATGAAAAACATGAAAATGAAGATCTTATGAAACCAACGCCCACCCCACAGATAGTCATCCAAATGCATATTGGTATATCACTAATCTTTCATTAAAACAAACTCTGTTTTTCTTTGAACATATTAGTAATACATGTACAATAAATCAAAATCTTCTGGAAATTACAATAGATGAAATATTCAGACTGATTAAGTTTCAATTTGTACATCTTTATTATGGTTATTTATTTGTCTTTGTTCTGACAGCATAAATATACAATCTTATTTAAACAAGGTACCAGCGAATAACAAGATCAGAGTGTTTAAATTCATTAGAAAATTTGTGTTGCTTTATTTGATTTGTTTTGTACTATCGATATATTACATTATATTACAAAATAACATTTGTCAAATTTCCCCCATGGGATTGATGTGGTTTTCCAACATCAAAGTTCTTAAACATTCATCACAGTTATTATTATCAACTTAAGAATAAAAGGGTGTGACAAACACAAGAAGATATGCTACAGAACCCTAACTGTCAACTAGCTAGAAAGCTCGCACAGTGCTGTCATCAGAGGGATGGACAATGGACCCTACCTCGAACAAGTTCTGCAACTTGAACATCTTAACAGAAAAACTATGGCTCTTTTTATTGTTTAATCCTTACATGGAAGGAATGTCTATGGTGAAGAATCTTTTCCAAAAACTCAAAGTGGGGATTGGGTGGAAGGTTTATGACATGAAATTGATCCTTGCATGGTTATAAGGATAGATTAGTTTGTCCACTAATTCCTGCCTTAGGCCAAAATAAAATTATTGTTTGTTTGGAATTGTCTCCTGCCTCATTGAAATACCCCCACTGATAAAATTTTACTTGTAAAAAATAGCTTTTTTATGTGGAAATTTTTTATCTTTTTTATCTATTTTTATTTTTAATTAGCTAAACTTCCAAAGTTGAAAAATATGAAAAAGAAAAGAAAATCTCCGACCATCCTTTAGGGGGCAATTCCAAAGAAACATTTATTAAGGATGGCCCTATGGTTGTACATTGTCTGGTTAACTGGACTTGTGATGTTTAACAGTATGCTATATGCCTCTATAGCTAAAGGGGCACTGAAGGGCCATGGCTATTTTAAGTTGTCTGACAACTGACTTATTATGTTTAAATAAAACATTTACATTCTTACTAAAGTACCATAATAAAGTCTACATCAACTCGTCATTTTTCTGAACACACTAAATCCAAAAAAAAATCATTTCAATCAATCAACTTCAATAATAAATATCAAAAAATAAATAATTCTTTCCGTAGGCTTTAATACACGTATATACAGATGTCTGCAGAGGACTTGAAAATATCAAATGACAGCTGGTAAAAGACTGAAGCACAAAGTTAATATGATAATTTTATGGAGTACAGAAAGATTGATTTTTCACATCATTGATAGCATAAAGCAAACTTTAAATTACATACACGTGTAAGTAAACTGAATCCCAGCAAACATCGTTTGTGTGATCAGTATGGTAACAAGTCAATGAAAATAATGCATGACATACAATATACTCTCAACACCCACACTTCTTAAGTAAAGTTTCCTTCTACCAAGCACAAAAAACAATTAGAAAATCTAACTGTAGCAAACGTCCAAACCAGTTTATGCAATAACAAAAAAATCTTCAATGACTTGAACAATAATAGTGATTTATAAAACTGTACAAATTTAGAGAACATGAAGAGTGTACTTGGTAATTCATACAAGCCCAAAATACTACAAAACCCCAGCCAGGATGTTAATATATTTTTACTTCCCTTTCCAAGGTTAACTCTATGTATATATTCTTAAAATTTTCTGATCAACAGACAATTTCCTCTCAGAAAATGTGTGACCACATAAATGTAAATACATGATACACCAAAAATTTTAAAACCATGGATTCCAAATCCAATTCCAAATTCATTCATACTGATACATGTACCAAAAAATATCTTACATTTGCAATTGAAACTTACAGTTAATGGAACCATCTTCTCCTGGTTTGGGTGCTGTGGGTTTTCGCCTGTTTGAACCAAAAATTTGACTGCAATGATTAATAATTGTTCATTATCATCTCAATATATACCTCATTTGAATCAAATTATGTGTAAATCATGGGGATGTCATTGATGATTTTTAATGTTGGTTTTTGAAATAAAAAAGGATTTTCCATTCTTTCAACTTTTCATTAAAAAAAAAAAAAAAAAAATTATCACTACTGTATGGCAGTACTGTATCACAGTCAGAAAAGGTCACAATTTGCAGCGGTTCTCTGAATTTGCAGAAAGGATATTAGTATACAAAGATTTTTTTATGCCACAATAACAAATTTAAATGGGATTTATTTAACAAGCTATATCACATTAATTCTATAGTTTGCAACACCATCATGTCAGAATTCAATTCCCTTTCATAGAATGCAGCAAGTTATGCTTCACTATGCACCCTCATTTAGGAGCTGGAAAATCCACTTTGCTTACTCTTTTTCTTGTTTTTTGGAGGGGGAAAAGGAGACATGCATATGAGGCAGTTAAAAAACAATTCTGAAAACCTAATTGGTCCATGAACTTTGAAAACCAATATAATAAAAAGAGGGTATGTCTAATAATTGAACGGTTAACTTAATTGTCTTACTTGTACAACTCTCGGATTTTTATTTGTATGGGTACGGAGCAGCCTTTCTGCAGTAGCTGTAAAGCTCGCCCCATCAAATCAGTCTTTCTTCCAGTTTTGTTTCTTCCAGCATATCCTAATAATACTTGTAATTCTGAGACCCGAAAACTCATTACCATATGCTGTAAAATTTATAAAGATTGTTATTTATTTTTAAAATCTTGTAGACAAATGGACAAAAAAATATAGGAAAAGTTAAAATGTAATTTAATTTTTAGCACTGATTTATAGATCAGCATTCTGGACCTCTCAAACAAAATATGAAGAAATTACTTTTTTTCATATGCCCCCTCCCCAATATAAGGTTTTTAAACAATCGGACAGTCATGCTCTGAAGTAAAACTTTGATGACTTTCATTAACCTTGACCTAAATACAGAAAAGGGAGGCAATATTGGAAAAAAATGTTTGTACGAGTTGTCTCCCGCGGATTTTTTAATTTCAGTTCTTCCTGATTGATTTTCCACGGAAATGGATGAATTCGGCCATTAAAAATGTACTTCGTGCATTAAGGCTTTAATTCAAAGCATAAATGTTAAAGAACATTGGAAATAAATATAAAAGAAACACGTGAACAGTTATTTCATACGTTTCGTAGCTGACCCAAACCATATCCTGCTAAAATTTCAACAGAAAGTAGACCAGAGTCTATATAAACAGTCTGACTTAACTGGAGAGTCATATCATGTAACTGTCATACAGGTGAATCGTTTCAAGTACTATTCCCTATGATTTCACCAAGTAGTCTTTTGTTTTTTCCCTCTCGACTTACCTTCAGTTCTGGTAAATCCGCCATTGTTGTGAAACTGAAGTGCGCATGCTCTATAGGGAAAATGGCGACTAGATCGGGTAGGTGACACAGGATTGATAAAATATGTAATTTTTACGTTGTTCTGTTCTTTAATGATTTTTAATTAACATACACATGCTTAAAATAGCTGAAGTATATCTTTAAGCGTTCGTTTACAGACGTGAATGCGTGTCGATTAATTGTTTTCATCTGACCTTTACTAAATACAGACGTTGGTTACAAAACATTTTACATTTATTTCGAATAGATCTACTCTACCTTGCGCTATCTTTGGTGTTTGATTCACATTTGGTTTACAATCTTTGTAGTAGATATAACATACTTGATCTAAAGTCTTTTGTACTATCCTTTTACCAATATATTAGTATTTAAATTTAGGCAAAAATATATTAAAAAGGATCTCCCAGTGAAAGTAAAATATCTCATGTTTACTTTTTTCTTTGCCATATTATTTTTGTGAAGTTATCATATTGAAATTCTTATGTTGAGTTTTGTTGTAGTTCTCAGATTTTCGGGATCGATCAATCATCTCCTAGGGCCCTTGTTAAGTCGACGAAGCCCAGCACTAACATGCTCGGTCAATCTAAAGACAAAAGCCTTTGAAACAGAGAATGAAAGGCAAAAGAGGTATTATTTATGTTATATTGAAAGTAGGTCAAAATTTTGACAGCTTGTTTTGATGAGCAAAATAGATAGTAACAACCCACCGAAAGTCCAAACTCTTGTTAAAACGACTCTAATATCTAACTGACAGCAGAGATCGAAAACAACAATCTGTGATTTGTACATTTTTAATGACATATTTTTCAAAGTGTGTTAAGTGTCTGGATGAAAAAATTGATGTACTATGACAAAGTTTGAAGAAAAAAAATTCAAAGTGCATTTACTTGGTCCCAAATTTTTTTTATACTGAGTTGATTTGGTCCCAAATTTAACGCACTTTGAATTTTTTTTTTCAAAGTGCATATTTTTTCAAAGTGTGTTGACACAGGGTCTTGGTAACCCATCTGGGTGATTGGTCTTATTATATATATTTACCTTTTCCATGCCTTTGTCTATGACAGGGTTGGTAATAAAAGCCCGCCCGAGACATCCTGTTTCTAAGGCAGGTTGGGGCGAAACTTTAAAAGACAGTCCAGCGGTCGGGCTAATTTTAATAGCCAGTTCCTACTTTTAAACCGCAATTTCTATTTTTAAGCTAATAACCTCATTCACAAAAAGTACAGACGCCTTCACATTGTTAGGTATTGTTGAGAATTAGGTAAGATCTAGCAATTGTAATCTATTCGCTCATTGGTCTGAATGATTGTTACAGCTAACCAGCGTTCGCAAGACAATTTTGTTTGGCAATATTACAAAAGAAGCAACTTGCTAGATGATGCACAAGTTTTTGAGGTTGTCAACTCCCAAAAAGCGTTACTTGATTGACGCAGGGATGAATATATATGTCCCTGATTGACGCTATGAGAAAAAAAAACCAGTCTACGATCAAAACAAAATAGCTGACCGATAGTTCCGGGATGGAAAGTAGAATTTGAATGGCTGACAAGTGACGAAACACATAGAGTGCTGTATTGTAAACTATGTAGGGGGTGACCACTATTTAATTTTTACTATTTATTCTTACCAAAATTACGCAAATTTAGATGTGGGTAATTAATTTTAAACAAACTTCTTTGGAAATCCCTCTTTACAACTTTTCTGGTTAAAACAAAAATTCTAAAACAATTTAATAACAAATAAACACAGAGCCATCCACAAACTGACAAAGGCACAAAAGTTTGTTTACAACAAAGCTACACATGTTTTAAATTCAAGTACGAGCATTTCCACCCCCTGTCGAAACTGGGCATAAAAAAATCAAGTGACCTCATATTTTTACAAAACTGAGAAACTCTGCAGGCATTTTACATGTTTTTTATTGCATAAAAAAATACAGCCCCTGTCATTGGCAGAAAATCCTTAAAACAAAAGAGAATTTAGGAATTGTTTTGCCTCAGCATATTTTGATACTTCAGAAAAATAGTGTTGTTAGACCTATAAACAATTAGCAGTTAAATTGAGTTCATCTGACCAATAAATAAATTTTAATCACATTTTATCACTGTTGTTTTTTATTACCTTTCAATGTTTTGGATTTTATTATTGTCACTTTTCAATCTTTCAAAATTGTTGTGAAAGTTCACGATATATATGACATTGTTAGCTGCCTACCAAAAAGAAGGTTTATAATTATAAACATGTAGATGGATAGTTTCATTTTTTACGCCTTTAAACCTTAATAATACAGTGATTGGGAAGGACCTGCGCCACGCGCCATAGTCGCATTTAAGAGAAAAATGGCGCATTAAATCAATTACTCTACGCGCCGAAGTGCGCATTCAAATTTCTCATCGGTTATAAAAGTTTTAGCGATGTCCGCTGGAAATTTACTCTGTACGACTTAGCTAATCGTCTTTTAATACATTTGTTTTAAAACATCAAATTTCATTGGTCGTGTTTGGTAAAACAGAAATAAACAACCAATAAAAACGTTTCCACTCTTTAATGCGTGGTAGATTATTCCAGAATTTCCTCCGAAAGAGAAGTTGAAGTCGCCCAGTATTCTGAGTTCTCAATTATGTAAACTAACCGCAAATGCAGTAAAATGATGATTATCTATTTGAAAAGACGTTTTCACAGCCTCAATTAATCCCTGTTGTGATTATTAAAACTCACGACTGTCTTACCATGCTTATCGTTACTGTAGGGGTTATAAATACGGGTGATGCAACCACACTGCATTGAAAATTACAACCGATGTTTATTTATTTAAGTGTCGATACTACAATTAGTTGTAACTTGTAATTATTTGATAACTCGCAAAATTAATGTTTGAATAATAAGAAAAACCGTTCCCTACAGTTATCTTCAAAGTTTGAAAGATTCTGTACATAACTGTAATAATTGGGTCAAAGGGTTTGACTAATACCTCCAAAAAACACAGAAGACTGATTTTATTTATCATTAAGCAAACACCATAACAAAAATTGAATCAGTGAAATGTATAAACACATCAAATAAATGAAATTTAACCAGTTGGTTAAGTTTTTAAATTTTATAGAAGTTGTTTTGCTCTAGGTTGGTCCTTGATAATTTCAATTTTACAAAATGGCCCCAATGAATAAATAGATGGCCCTTTCATTATGAAAATGGCCCATTAACATTAATAACTGTGGGGCCATAGTCCCATTGACATTTTTGGCCTTCCCAATCACTGATAATAACTTAAATAAGCATTCTTTGGGTTATGCTTAGATGTAGTTTCAAATACTGTGTAAAAGCTGAAGATTTACAAATGTAAATATTAGGCTTTGTGTATAGTTTATTCATAAAAGTGAACATTTTTATCAGGACTGGCAGATTTTGGGCAGGGCTGGTAACTTTTAAAAGTAGCCAGCCCTGTGGCTGGCTGCTATTTTTGGTGAATTTCCAACCCTGTCTATGATAACACTACAAATCAATTTTGTAATGTATTGTCCAATGCATTTCATCAATGCTGAGTGTAATAGCTCTGCTACGAGATCAATTGTCACCTGATTAAAATATCTATTTACAGTAATAATTTACTAAGAATCTGGATTATAACCCTTTGTTTATGTATTAATTTTTATGATGATTTACGGTAATGCAGTGCATAATGGCCTTTATAAAGTCCATATATAAAACATGAGCACATGCCACTGTCACTACATTCTATCGAGATCATATTCCATGTGTATTCCGCCAAGTTGGTTTATATTTAGAGTGCACATGTGACTGCATTAGTTATCAATTGTAGCAGCAATATGTATTATTTATAAACATTACATACCCAGATGTATTATGGTGTTCTTTAAAAACATCTTACCTATTTTTAACTCACCTGAGCTGAAAGCTCAAGTGAGCTATTCTGATCACATTTTGTCTGTCATATGTTTGTCTGTCTTGAAACTTTTCACATTTCGAACACCTTTTCAAGAACCGCTGGGCCAAATTCAACCAAACTTAGTACAAAGCATCCTTAGGCTAAGTGGATTCAAAGTTGTGAAAATTAAGGATCACACCCATTTAATAGGGGAGATAACAATGAATTATCGAAATTTTTCAAGAAATTTTCAAAAATCTCCTTCCAAGAACCAAAAGGCCAGGAAAGCTGAAACTTGTGTAGTAGAATCCTCAGGTAATGTAAATTTAAAGTTGTGAAAACATGACCCCCAGGGGTAGGGTGGGGCTACAAATGGGAGTTGAATTTTTACATAGAAATATATAAAGGAATTCTTTAAAAATCTTCTCATAAACCATAAGGCCAGGAAAGTTGAAACTTATGTGGAAACCTCCTCAGGTAACATAAATTTAGTTGTGAAGTTTTGAAAATCATGACCCTTGCGGGTGGGGTGGGGCCACAATGAGGGGGGGGGGGGGGTGAATTTTTACATAGGAATATATATAGAGTAAATGTTTAAAAATCTTCTTAAGAATCTTTTGGTCAGGAAAGCTATAACTTGTGTGGAAGCATCTGGTGGAGCCACATTGGTGATCCAGTTGTACAAAGGAAAAAATTTCAATTCTAAAAAAAACTGAAATGTTACTATATATGCTTTTACTAATAGCAAGCATTTTTACATATTACTGATTCTTTACAATTGTTTAAACTTTAGCCTCTGGACGATTATTGGGCCTCACAAGGGGTTCAGAGTTTGATGTAGGTTTATATCCTGTATATAAGCAATTGTATAGGTTCTTTCTGAGATCTGCAATGCTGAATATGAATTGACTATAAAATCATCCTATTAGAAAAGGGATTTGATTATAAATATAAGAATATCTAGGGGGAACAGGGTTTTTTTTTTTTTTACACGGGATCTACATGTAGTATACCACATTGTCCAGATATTTTGTATTATTACTCCATGAAGCTGATTTCGTCATGCTTATTGTTGCTCAGGTGAGCGATATTGCCCATGGGCCTCTTGTTTAGCACTGGCACCTGATATATTTCCTTTTAAAATATTTCTTTATATCCCTTTATAATCATATTGGGGATGTAACATTTCCAGTTTGGGGATTTTACCAATCGTAACATCAGTAGTACACAATGTAATCATGCAGTTTGTATTGGTAACTTAGTAATTTCGGTAGTCTAAGAAAACCTACATACATGTGTACCCCCTTGTTGGGATTCGGATACCCGAGCATCATCAGCGCTTGCACTAACAAGACCACTTTCTAAACAATGAGATTCATAGTATGATTAGCAATTATAGCATGTACTGGGAGCTTACCATATATTCTGTTCTGGAATTATATTAAAACTTGGATTTTAAATAATATTTGGGTGCCAGTCTGCTATAGATATTTATCACCCCCTTTCCTCTTTCCACTAGATTTATTGATAACATATTTACACTGGATATTTTATCGTACTGTTTACAAGGCGATATAGTTATTTTTTAGCCAGGCTCTGCTGAAAGCAGAGTCCTGGCTGTAGGCAAATCGCCAATTTTACTATAAATAGCACAACTTCAAAAGTAAACAAAAAACCAAACAGCGTCAAAGTTAAAGCTTCTGCTATACCAAACAGTTACACAAAGAGCCACATTTTGTCAAAAGTGTTGGCATTTTGTTTCTTTTTTTGTAATTTTGAGAGAATTGTCAATATTTTTTAGTTTTTAGCTCACCTGAGCTGAAAGCTCAAGTGAGCTATTCTGATCACATTTTGTCCGTCGTCCGTCTGTCCATCTGTAAACCTTTTACATTTTGAACTTCTTCTCTAAAACCGCTTGGCCAATTTCAACCAAATTTGGCACAAAGCATCCTTACGGGAAGGTGAATATAAATTGCAGAAATGGAAGACCGATCTTTACTCAAAGCGGAGAAAAACTCCAAACTGTAGAAAATAGGGGGTGCATTTTTAAAAATCTTCTTCTCAAGAACTACTGAGTCAAATTCAACGTAGTTTAGCATAAATTATCCTTATGGGAAGGAAAATATAAATTGCAAAAATAAAGTTTCAAATTTGAGTAATTTATGAAAATAATAATAAGACAGAGAGAATGAGGGGTCAATCAGTTTAACTTCGGGCTCAATATTTCATACATTGATTATTGAAAACCAGTCTATGTTAGAAGCAGCCATCTTGAAGTTGAACGGAGATGAATTTGTTTGTTCTGCATCAGTTTACGTGCGAAGGGAATATTTGAAACATCCAAAATATATTTGTGCCATTTATGTGAAGTAAATTGAGGTTAAATATTTCAATGTGTTGACATTTTCATTTGTGACTGTGGTTTTAGCTTGCTTTGATTTTCGTTTAGCATGTTTAGTTTAACTTGAGAGGAACTGTCGTCTTTATTTTCGAATTTAAAATTTTTACGTGTAGACCGGTTAATCAGACAGCTGATTGTTTACATGTACCTGCGCAAAATCTGATGCACTAACAACATATTATAGAAAACTATTCATTATGTTGGTACATGTAATTTCGGTACGATCTCTACGTAATGATTTATTAATGCACCATGTTTCTTTAAGATGCTCAGCAATTTCAATCTAAACGGAGATTATTCTCACTGCTAGAAATATTTAAGTATATATATATATATATATATATATATATATATATATATATATATATATATATATATATATATATATATATATATATATATATATATATATATATATATATATATGATGAAAAATAAATCGTGTTTTTTTTCTTTGTTTTAGTGCATTTTTCTCTTGTTTTAATTGTTTACAGATTTCTATTTACTAACATGAGAGTCAAGCTTCCAGTTATAAGCAAGATACAGAGCTTTGCGCACAATGCTACTGTATGTTTGTACACAAAGCTGAGGTCATGCTTTAGTTCGTTTATATTTTAAAATGCAGCTATGCTGAATAGGAAATACATGTACCAAGTTTAAAATTCATAAGTTGAATGTAATAAACTCATGTGAACAAAAACATTACTCAAACCAAGCTATGAATCTTGCTTATATGATTCTACGATTGACACTGAAATTTTGGTTGATCAATAGAAATGTCTTGCTAAAAGGATGATATGCTGTAATTAGTTTCTGTTGCCCCTTCTTAAACGATGAATTGCATAAAATCTACACAAATTTTTGATAGTTTTTCGAACACAAGTAAATAAAAACGACGTCTTTTAAACAGTTTCCATAGTCCTGACACATTATTATTATGAGGATAAAAGCATTATCTGTGTTCTTAAAAAAATATTGCAATGGAAAATCATCTTTGTTTGTAGACATTTGTTGTTTTTTCAGCAATAAAATGAAAATAATGGGTGGGCCTTGGTACAATAGAGCAACATGCCTGCCAATACATAAATTTGAATTATAACTCTTTAACATATGTGACAACATTTTTCAGTTTATTCATCAATCAAGTGAGTAAGGATATGAAACGTCATACGAAATGAATTCATGCCTGGTAAACGACAATCTTTTATAATGGAGAAGGCCTATTAAATTTTTCAATGTTTTTAATTTGAGGAATATTGAGCGCATTCATTCTGGTGCATTGAGGTACACTTTTCTTCTTTCACATAGAAATATTTTTAAATAAAATACAATAACTATAGTCTGTCCCAAGTTATTGCTTCCATCACTTTTTGATGATTTTTAATAAAAATACACATACCTGTGAAAGAAGTTATTTATATTGCACATGATCTAATTTTTCGGTAAAAATGGTATTCCATTTATAGGGTAAATATGTCAAAGATTAAGTATGTGCAGGAATAAGTGTAAAATTCGGATATTCATTTTTGGTTAGTGTACCAAGGGGCCACATTTCACAATATCCTATATTTACATTTGCAAATAAGTTTCCTTAAATGAACCTATAGAATAGCGAAAACGTTCAATTCTGTATGAACTTTTTCATGATGTCACAATGATCATGGCACGCGCTTATCGCTTAGATTATAGTAAATTAAAATTTCGGTAATTTTAACAGTTCTGAACGATTTTTCTTTTTTCAAACGTAAATATAAGTAATAAACAGCAATGTTATAAAGTTCACTGGGATATGAAGTTGGTTGGTATGTGATCAAATCTACCGAGAAGCCCTATGGGCTTCACAGGATTTGATCATGTGACCAACCAACTTCATATCCGGGTGAACTTTTTAAATTGCTGTTTATTTCTTTAATGAACGTTGGTGATGTCACAATGATCAAATCAGGCGCTTATCGCTTGTCGCTTGATTATTGTAAACTTAAAATCTCAGTAATTTTAACAGTTCTGAATGATTTTTCTTTTTTCAAAGGTAAATATAAGTAATAAACAGCAGTGTTAAAAAGTTCACCGGGATATGAAGTTGGTAAGTACGTGATCAAATCTACTGAGAAGCCCTTTGGGCTTCACAGAATTTGATCATGTGACCAACCAACTTCATATCCGGGTGAACTTGTTAAATTGCTCTTTATTTCTTTAATGAACGTTGGTGATGTCACAATGATCAAATCAGGCGCTTGTCGCTTGATTATTGTAAACTTAAAATCTCGGTAATTTTAACATTTCTGAACAATTTGTCTTTTTCAAAGGTAAATATAAGTAATAAACAGCAATGTTAAAAAGTTCACCGGGATATGAAGTTGGTAAGTACGTGATCAAATCTACTGAGAAGCCCTTCACAGGATTTGATCACATAACCAACCAACTTCATATCCGGGTGAACTTTTTAAATTGCCGTTTATTTCTTTATTGAACACCCATAAAAACGCGCCAAACACGACAGTCTACTAAGTATGACTTTCTTTACATTTACGAGCAAAACCAAAAATATGTAATAATTTTTAAAATACCTGAATGACCTGAATTATAAGACCTGAATAAAATTCAGTTTTATATAAAACATATTTCTACATGTAAATTTACTTTTAATTCATAAAAATAAGCATAATATTAATTCTATTGTTAAAAAAAAACTATCCCGCAGAAACACAATTACAATATTTAAATGTATATCAAATAACGGACAGCCTTTTGGCGGCCCGTAATCACATAATTAGTGAAAAATATTTAAGTAATAAGGAGTCATTCTTTGTATATTATGAGATGGTCCTGTCAAATCTGTCATTAAGCCCAAAGACCTTTTTTGGATTTGATCACCCCTGACCTTATTTGATCACCTCATGATACTCAAAACATGATTCCATATTCCTAAATAGAGTGTCTGACAATACAAGTCAAACTAATAAAAAGGAGTCAACAAGAGTTTACTGACATGATGTACGAGTACCTATGAAAACAAGTCGAATCAATTAATTCTAGGAGTATATGTACATACTGTACTTTAATATTTCAAAAATATATTCATCTCATATGATTAAAAAAATTTAATTTGTAGACCTACATCATTACATTTAACATTATCTGCATTTGACCAAAAAGTGATGTGTGTCCAAAAACATATCTTGGAACAAAAGCAAGTCCTTTCTCAAAATAATAAGTAAAATATGGAGAGAAAAATGTTTTGTTCAAACTTCTCGCTCACTTCCATTTTATAATAAAATGTGAAATTTTAAATGTGAAAACTTTATTTGTTTTTGATTCTAGCTTGGTACCCTACAGAACACAGAGCACAGATGCCAGAGCTCAGGTGGTGCAGCCGGGTCCACGGGAGCCATACTCCCCCCATCAGCACCCTGAAAACAACATGGACTTCGTCATGGCCAGGGCTGATGATCTGTTGAACTGGGGAAGGAGGGTATGTTGTGGGAAAACTTAATTGTTTTTAGAGGTCCAACTTATAAAATATAGGTGGTTTTTTTAAAGGGAATAAGTTTTATGTCTTTTTAGTATTAAGTCTAGAAATCTTGTGTTAGGCCATATAAAATTGTTATTTAGATTCTCATCCTAATTTGCAAAAAATATGGGGCGGGTGGAGGGATTTTATTTTTTTTTTTTTTATTTAAAAAAAACCCCACCTTTTTCACCATTCATGTTCTAGAAATAACAACTGCTCTATTCTTTTAAGTTGTTAATGCTAATATGAGTACACAAATCTCTAATTGAACGTGAGGAATTAATAGCCGCGTAAAAAACAGGAAGCACAACTTGTGATTTTAATAAATCTTGCTTTAATTTTTAGACGATTGTAACTTAAATGTCACGATGATAAAAATTTGGCATTCGCAATTTTAAATTCTTGCAATTTGATGCACAATGGTTGAATTATGGAATGAAGTAATTATGTAAAATAAGGAATCTATAGTATTCAAAATTTTGTTTCTTGATAACCGCAGTTTCATTTCATACTGTAAAACAAAATTTGGCTTATCACATTTTAGCACAAACGCAAGTGCCAAATCATTGGGGCAAAGGAATTTCTTGTTTGACCAATGGCATCAAAGCATGTGAACACAATGACTTTAATTTCTAACTTGCATACACTTCTAGTACTAAAAATAGACTAAAGTTATTGTTATATGTTTTAAATTGAATACATTTGGAAAATTGTTAACGAAATGTTAACATTAGTGCTCAAGGCCAGTTGTGTCAGTCGCTAAAATTTGTATTTTGCCATATTTACTCGTTTAACAGAATATAAAATCAGTTACTTGATTCCTTAAAAATGTTTGTTTTTCCTGATTTAGACTTCAATATGGCCCATGACATTCGGTCTTGCATGCTGTGCTGTGGAAATGATGCATTTTGCTGCCCCTCGTTATGACATGGATCGATTTGGAATTGTATTTCGTGCTAGTCCTCGTCACTGTGACGTCATGATTGTTGCAGGCACTTTAACAAACAAAATGGCACCTGCTTTGAGAAGGGTAAGAAGAGAGCAAGATGCAAAGAGTTTTGTCAAATAGGGTTAACAGTTGTTTGTGTTTGGCTTGTTGTAGATGGGACAGCCTATGTCTCCATCATTGTATTTTATTTTATCCCCAGTGCAAAAGTTGATAATAAAAAGTGCTTAGTGGACACAATTTTAGCTGTAGGTATCTCCTGTTGGCATCAAAATTGGATGTAAACAGGCCTATATTTCTTTATTATCCAACCATTTAAAACTTTTAATACTGTGAAATCATTAAATTTTGTGGTGGCTCAATTTTCTTGGAATTTGTCAGTATCTCTCATACAAGAATTAACATTGTCCATGAATTAATGAATTAGGGTTAAAAAGTTACATTTTCTTTTGTAAGTACATTTGTATAAAAGAATACACAAAATTACATCCCCACAAACCTGTAAATTTTAAGCAATCTACTAACTTTAATGATTCCACAGTATTTGGTATTTGGGTGAAGATAACACTGTCCTTCTGTCAACTATGTATTAAAGCCTCCTTTTTAGCTCACCTGAGCTGAAAGCTAAAGTGAGCTTTTCTGATCACTTTTTGTCCGGCGTCCATCCATCTGTCTCTCTGTCTGTAAACTTTTTACATTTTCAACTTCTCCAGAACCACTGGGCTAATTTTAATTAAACTTGGCACAAAACATCCTTAGGTGAAGGAGATTCATGTTTGTTAAAATGAAGGGTCACGTCCCCTTTCAAGGGGAGTTAATTAAAAATCATTGAACATTTGTTGGTATTTTCAAAAATCTTCTTCTCAAAAACCATTTGGCTAGAAAAAGCTGAAACTTGTGTGGAAGCATCCTCAGGTAGTGTAGATTCAAGTTGTGAAAATCATAATCCCCAGAGGTAGGATGGGGCCACAATGGGGGGGGGGGGGTCAAATTTTTACATAGGAATATATGTAGTGAATCTTTAAAAATCTTCTTCTCTGAAACTGATCAGCCAGGAAAGCTGTTACTTGTGTGGAAGAATCCCCAGGTAGTGTAGATTCAAGATTATTCAATTCATGATTCCCAGGCTAAGGATGGGACCACAATTGGGGGTCAAATTTTTACATCTATCATTGCTTAGATGAGCGTTGTGGCCCATGGGCCTCTTTTTTTCATAATAGTAATGTTGTTAATATAATTCCTTGAAACATATTTGAAATTGGTCGCTCAAATAGAAAAAATCACCAGTTTCACCTCCAAAAATCTGTCATACACAAACATTTTTTTAATATACTTATAACAAGAGGCAATGCATACATATAAATAGAGCTTGAAAATTGATAAAGGTACTTGGATATGTATTGTGATTAAATCATTATGATAACATTCGTCTTTTCCTGACATTTTATGCCTCATCTTTTAGAGATGAAAATAGTCTTCAAGTCAAAGAATCGCAAATAATCTGTTGGCCATAGATTTTTCAGAGATCAGCATATTTTTCTTCAACAGGTATATGACCAGATGCCTAACCCTCGATGGGTAATCTCCATGGGGAGCTGTGCCAATGGAGGGGGATATTATCATTATTCATACTCAGTTGTCAGAGGCTGTGACAGAATCGTTCCAGTTGATATTTATGTACCAGGTATATGCTGAAATATTGAATACAACAAAAGTTGAATCTCATTCCATTTAATTCTACATTACATGTATATATAGTTTTCCTGCATCATTCTAATCAAATTTATCTCCCCGGGTTTTCACAGTACAATATGTACCAAGAAACAAAAGGCCGACGGGCCACATAGCTAACCTGAGCAACAATAGGCGTGATAAAATCAGCTTCATGGAGTCATAATACAAAACATCAGGACAATGTGGTATACAGTGGGGCCTCAGATATCCGGACGCCAGATAACCGGATGCTTCAGTTTACAATTTTATTTAGGAACAAAATTCACCTTTGTCAGTTTGACATGTTTTCATTCAAAGAACATGGCTGCCTAGTTTTCGGTGGGATTGTGTAAAAGTAGTCAGGGATATGGGTCGAATCTACACTTTGAAGGAAGGTGAAGGAAATTTGGCGATTTTAAATTTCTTAGTGTTTTATATGAAGCAAAAATGATACAATTGACTAAACTTAAGATGATTTTTGATATCTGATTATAGGTATTTGAAAAAAAATAACCAAAAAATAGGTTAGACACAAAAAAGGAATTTGGGACAGCGCAGGACATGTGGCCCGGACTACTTTTCCACCATCCCGTTTTCGATATACGAAATACCGAACCCTAAGTTATATATTGATCGACCCCCATTCTTTCTTTATTATTATTTTTGTAATTTACTTAAATTTGAAATATAATTAGCCCATGATTTTTGCAATTTATATTTTCCTTTCCATAAGGATTATTTAGGTTAAATTACGTTGAATCAGTAGTTTTTGAGAAGAAGATTTTGAAAAATGCACCCTCCTTTTTCTACAGTTTCGAGGTTTTCTCCGCTTTGAATAAAGATCGGTCTTTCATTTCTGCAATTTACATTTGTCCTACCATAAGGATATTTTGTGCCAAATTTGGTTGAAATTGGCCAGGTGGTTTTAGAGAAGTTCAAATTGTAAAAGTTTACAGACGGACGACGGACAAAATGTGATCAAAAAAGCTCACTTGAGCTTTCAGCTCAGGTGAGCTAAAAACTGTTTTACTTCTAATCTTGCTTCATTTATCCGGATGGTAAAATTTGATGATACTTGTGAGGCCCAATAATTGCAACACCCAATAATTGTCCAGGGGCCAAAGTTTAAACAATTTTAAAGAATCACCAATATATAAAAATATAAGTAAAAGCGTATACCGGTATATAACATTTCGGTTTTTGTGAATAATTAAAATGTTTTCCTTTGAACAATTGAATCCCCAATGTGGTCCCATCCTACTCCTAAGTATTGTGATTTGAACAAATTTGAATCTACACTATCTGAAGTTGCTTTCACCAAAGTTACAGCTTTTCTGGGCAGAAGAAGATTTAAAGATATTTCTCTATATATTCCTCTGTAAAAATTTGTCCCGTAGGATGGTGATTTAAACGTTTTGTAAAATTGTTTTTATCAATCTTTTTTATTCAATACCTCAGTACCTACTATAGTTTCTGTCAGACTTGTTCATATTTACAAAGTAAGTTTTTGAAAATCAAATTTTTAAAATCTAAAATTACTTTTTCACCTATTGACTTAGTACTAGTATATACTTCTTGTGCATCATGCCATCTTTCATAATCAAGTCATTTTTAGAAACTATTTCAAGGTCTATGGAGCCTACCTAAGTTTCCCTTGATTAGTTATGATTGGTCTATACTTGTTGCATTGCATTTGATAAAGTTATAACTGTGAGGATGTGTTTCGTTTAGAGGGTTGAGGATTGATTACCTGGGTATTCAATACCCAGGTAATCAATATTACCTGGGTAACTGTTCAGTATTTTATTGGGTGGGGGATAGAAAATGAAAATATGATATATCTTGAAAACATTTTATCTAAAACAGATCAAAATCTGAGAATGTACAACATTACATTTTTTACTTTTCCAGGCTGCCCCCCTACAGCAGAGGCTCTCCTCTACGCCTTTCTACAGTTACAGAAAAAGATCAAGAGGATGAAAGCGTGCCAGAATTGGTACCGCCGTAATTACTACAACCCCAAGAAGAGAGGCATGTTAATCGAGCCAAAGGACGTCCCTTTCCAGAAGTTATTTAATCTAGTGAAGATGAAGGCACAGCCCAAACCTTTGGATTAGATAAACAAACAATATTTTTCAGATATTGGTTGATCATACATCTTGGATCTGTATTTGACAATTGGACAGAGAAAGTGACATCCAGAACACATGTATGCGATTTAAATCGACTGTTATTGCACTTTAATGTGTTATTAAAAAAAAAATTGAGTTTTGGTTTTGTTTTGATATGCATGTAACCTATATTTTTATTGTGCAAAGTTGTATTTTGACAAATACATGCAACATTGAAGTGACTGTAAATTGTTCCTAGGAAGTGGTTCATAATTTGGGTGGAGTGATGGGACCTTGGAATTAAGTTCTTTTTCACACCATAATCCTATCAGTGAATGAAGGTGCCATTCCAGAAGTTAGTTATAATGTCAACATGCTAGATCCTGCTGAATATATATGTTTGAAATTGCATCATATAAAACGTGTGTAATAACCAATTAAGGGGGATGTGCAGCCATCTTGAACATTTTAGGATATGAATGTAAACATTTCTTGAACTGTCTTGTTTCTGCCCGAAACTGGCCAAAAATGTTGCCAAAAGATATAAAAGCAATAAATATGAAGTCCTACGTCATTTTGTTCGAAAAGTATGCATACAAGAACAGGAAAATGCCTTTTTAATCACTCAGAAGAGCTGTGGAACTGCACAGCTAGACTTGTTTTGAAGATTTAAAAATCAGAAAAAGAATGAAGGTGTACTCTCTACTAACCATTTATTGAGAAAAAGTTTGAATTTTGCTCATTTAAGGTGGCTCACTACACCGTGAAATATTTTCTCAAATCAGCGGAAAATTACTTGATTTTGATGGATATCATAATGGATAAGAAGTATTTAAGTCAAAAAAATGTGCAATTTTGGACGAAAAGTTACATTTTCGAAAACAATTGAACAAAAGCTCCAGGCCAATTCAAACTCGTGATCTGCGGTTCAGAAGCCCAATACTATAACCACTGAGCTAGAACGATATACAACCCAATCGAACGATACAAACAATTTAACATAACATTCAAATCGCCATCTTGTGACGTAGTGTCATAAAAAGTATACCGGTATGTCTGAGAGTAGTGAGGTACCCAAGTGGTAACTTTGCCTCAAAATAGCCAAAACATTACAATCATACCAGTAATTTTAATCATTTAAATTAATGCCCTATAGGGTCACTTCATCAATTTACTTGACTAATAAATTTAAACAACCTCTAGAAATAGTTAACTTCTTTATTATTAATGGTATTACATGTATTAATTTCCTTATAATGATAAAAACTTTTGGTTTACATGAAACAGTTTAAAAATAGCCCCAAAACCACTGCCCATTTTACAGATTATCAATTTTCCCTAAACACATGCTCCATCTAAACCATGGCTCAGATAATGGGCCCCCTTGGGACAAATGAATTCAGCCATACTCGTCTTTGATGTTCTTGTTAGCTCCTAAGAATTTATCACCGACAAAAATTTTGCATTGTCAGTTGATAGAATACTTATAAAAAATAAATTAAGACATCAAGACAAAAAACCTCCATCTGGATGTATTTATATGAATATATCTTAGAGTGTTTGAATACAATTAATAAAATTTGTAAGGATTACCTCCCTTTCTTTCAAACATATTTTGTACAAGATAGAGAATAAGGAAAACGAAACTGTCATAAAATAATTAAGTCTTGTCTGATCTTAAAAAAAATTGCAGGTGCACATCTTCAGATGGTGATCAACATATGTACAAATTTTCAGACTGTTCCATGCAGTAGTAAAAAATTCTATGGGGGGACAAAGTTGCGTCTACAGACAGACAGGGTGAAACCAATATACCCCCCTAACCTTCGTTTGCGGGGGTATGATTATTTCACTTTGTATTGATACTGCATACTGAAAGTCTATAGTCTTGATTAAAATCCTTTCTTTAGTAAACTTGTGATTGAGCAGCTACGCATAGGAACCACTTCAGTCATGATCTAAAAGAGAACAAGTCATACACAGCATCAGAAGGACAACTAGTATTAATGACATGCATCAGTTCATACAGCGTGAGAACGAGGCCTGCTTTTCCTACTTTAACTTGTTCCAAAAGTTCACCATATGTTAAAATCAGGAGTAATGTAACGTATTTTATCTTCTAATCAGTGCAGTGACGCTGAACTAGAGCACAATTTTCTACTGCTGTTGGGTGACCTCTTACAATCTTCTAATGTCTTAAAATTGTTAAAAGTTTAGCAACCTAACATTCCCCTTTATCACAACTTTACATATGAGGCCACGTTTTAAAAATTGTTTGCCTTTTTATGACTAAATCAACTTTTAATAAGATGATTAATTCGGAAATTACATTCACTACAAAGATGGATGTACAAATGTATTTGTTTTAACACTTTTACATTAAACAAATTCACATTTCAACAGATTATGAAACAGATTAACTTTTGGTCATGTTCTTTTTTCAACAGTTAGTCCATCATTGGTGACCCATGTGTCATTCACATCGATTCTCTCAAACTTGTAGACTCAAAACCTGGGTTTGCGTCGATGCAGTTAGTCAGGAGCATTTAACAAATTTTTTAAAATGTACTGACTAAGCTTTAAGAGACAGTACAGCTGAAAACGTATTTGTGAATAACTGTAGATTTAGATTATCCTATTGTATCGTTAGGAAATAAGAAATAACATTTATTGTAATAGTTGAAATACATAAAAATCCCTTTTCACTTACTTCATTAACGAAATTATGAGCTTCCGAAACTTTAAAGATCGTACAAACCGGAATATTCTTATATCATTTATTTGTACCATGAAGACTTTGGTGGACAGTAATTGACACGTGCTGAAAACTACAAGACCTTCGTCCGACTACCGTCATCATCTTAAAAGGACTCTCTAAACGAAACACATCCTCACTTCCTCAATAATTTATAAATGGTTTACCAATTTCGGTTCATTTTAAAACGAACAGACAAATATGTCAAATAACCCCTCAAGGAGCCTTATTTGCAAAAATGAATTTAGGTTGTAGCAACTCCTATGATAAACAGGAAAAATACCTGCTTACAAAATAATCAAAAACTATGAACAATTATTACCTGGGAAAAGTAGAAAAAAAGACATATTTTTATCAACAAACATGTCCAAGAGAATCTTCGCGAGCTCTGCATGTGTTTTGTTTACAGTAAGTACCCATGCGTAATAGAATGGAAGGCTGATCGAACCAGCAACACCTTGCGATGTAAATCTTTGATAGGTTTAATAGAAATTATTAATTTTATTGAAATAATTAGATTTATTTCATGGAGAACTTTGTAATTTTCTGAAAGTTTATACATTTATGAGTAGTACAAAAATACCGAACCTAATTGGTTTTTTGATAAGATGCGCCGTACTGTTTTTTTAACAAAGACTCAACAAACAAAAGTAATTTTTTTTCTTTATTTGATGAAGTTTACTTCAGTGGTATAAATCTGGAGCTGTGGGTGGCACCAATACCTGGACGACCATGTTTAACAGGTTTGTATGTAATGCTAAACTCCCCAAGGTAATGGCCGATCATCTCGGGCTGAAAAATTAAAAATAAAGATAAAAGTCAAAATCACTTGATATAGTCGGACCTTAAATATTAATGGTACATATTATAACCTATTTTCGAACAAAGTTAAGTGTAGATGACTTTAGGGATGCATTCAAGATCATAGTAGCAACCTAGCACTACGTAGCCACGGTGATCTTTAACAATACATTAGTATTACAATAATTGCATTTATTCATTTTGTTCGTTCAACAGAACCTAGATATCTAACCTAGCAGCTAGGTTAGTTGCTACAATCTTGAACACAGCCCTACATAAGAGTTGGGAAAAGTGAATGCTGAAAATGGATACTGTGGAATCATTTTTATTCTTGAGGGTCAGTGTTCATGGGTAGACAAAATTTTCCTGCAGGGCTCTACATTAACTTTCTTTCCTATTTGTCCATTCGGACAAGTGACCAAGACATTTACTTGTCCGAACTTTAACTTCACTTGTCCGAAAATTTTTCAATATTAAAGATCAAATATTGTCAACTTGAAAACTACAGTTCTGTATTACTAAAATAAAGTCATTCATTGATTATTCTTGCTATAATTAATAACCTGACTTATCAAATGGAAACTTTAAATGTCTTTCCTAAATGTTCCATATAACATTAAACATGATTTGTCAGCTGTAGCTTTGTCATGGCAAATTACAAGACATTTTAAATTTAGCATCAGGTTTAAAAATACATGTAACTGTTATATTGATTTCTCAGCTGTTTTTTTAAACTAAACATGGAAAGCCATCATAGTTAATCAATGATGAATGAAACCTAAAATAAATTACATTTCTTTCCATAATTCTTTATCTTTTCTACCTTTTCTTCCTTTCTTTTTCTTAACATGTGTGTTTGGTACTTTGTAAGAACTAAGATCCACATCTTTACAGTTTAATATTGAAAGTTGTTTGAAATTATTGAACTTCAATCCCGATCAAGAGTAACTCAATTGCATTGTAATTTGATGTCGGGATCGAAATTCAAAATAACTAATCGATAAACTTATAACGAGACTACGGATAAACTTATCACAAAATTTTCTTTCCTTTTTTAAATGTTGGAGACTTCTTTACATAAAAATGCACTTGTCCAGTCGGACAAGTGGCCAGCAATATTCACTTGTCCATATATTTTTTTAACTGGTACCGGACAAGTGTTAATGTCGAGCCCTGTCCTGTTGTCCAAGTAGGTGTTAATTAGCCTAAACTCAGCCACTTCGAGGTATCGAGAGTAAAAAACAATAGATTATGAACAAGGGCACCGCTAAGCAGAGCATTCCCTCGCGACATGAAATACTGTACGAGGGATGCATTATTTAGGAATATACAGTTATGTAAATGTAATTGAGGAGACCAAATTGTATTAACCCTCCATTTTTTACCTGCTATGGATCTAAATTGAAACTAGAGGTACTGTGAGCAAGCTCATAATTGATGCCCCCCGCTAAGATAAAAATCATAATGCGTGTATTTTTCCAATGATAGAAAATATTGGATGAATCTATTTCACCGTCCATTTTCTATAAATAACAACTGCTCTATTTTTTTTAAAACTGTTGGTCATAAGCAATATTTGTGTGAAGTAAGAACATTCAATGCTTCTCCATAAGAAAGACAATGACCGGACACAAATTTTGCACTAATTTTCCCAACGACCTTGACCTTGCCAAAATGACCTTGGGTCAAGGTCATGACATACCCTTAGGTCATTAGCAATCTTTGTGTGAATTAAAAACTTCCAATGTTTCTCCATAACAAAGATATGGACGGGACACAAATTTTGAACTTTTTCTGCCAGTGACCTTGACCTTATCAAAATGACCTTGGGTCAAGGACATGACACACCCTTACGTCATAAGCAATCTTTGTGTGAAGTAAGAACTTCCAATAACTCTCCGTAAGAAAGATATGGACTGGACACGA